>NC_139764.1:101080096-101272596 GCF_965231275.1 Zosterops lateralis | reverse complement strand
AGTAATGTGATGAAATTGGTGTTTGGATGACTTGCTCTCGACACAGAAGCAGAACAGAAGCCTTTGGGAGATTTTAGCTGTGCCAAGTTCTGTACATAGCAGGTGCAATAACATGCATATGATTTATTCATGCTTATTCTTCTCAACTAATATTTCTCAGCTTGACCTAGAGATTAAGACTGAAATCAGGAGTTTTAAATGAGGGCCACTTCCAAGAATAGATTTGAAGCATAGCTGGAGATCACCCATATAGCCAAGAAAGAAATTGAATTATCTAGGTCACAAATCTGTAGAGAAACTCCTTTCTGTATATAGTTTTATTTAATCTAAAAATACAGTTAATTAAAACCTATTCAATAAAGAGTTGTCTGATAGGAGCTGTTTCCTAGAGTTTTGGAATTCAGGCATGATAATTGTCTTAAAGTTGCTTAAAAAGAAGGAAGAGAATTAGTCTTTTATCAGTTGATTTGAAAATGTCCAGTGAAGAAAATGACAAATACTATGTGCAAGGATCTCGAATACTGGTCAAATGTATTGCAGTACATCATCACAGCAGAAGGGTACTGTAGAAAATGGCTTCTGTGAATATCGAGAGAGCTCAACATCACAGATATATGCTATTCTCATAGTTTTAAGTTTTAATTTTTAGACAGGAAAAAATAGTTGAAATCTTTCCTTCCTGTTAATGGAACTAAATTGTTAAAATTACTTTTTCTTTTAAAAAAAAGATATTACTTTTTTATCTAGAACAATTACGTATCTAGGTGATTTTCCTAGAGATCTTCCTTTATATATTTAGTGTTTTATAAAAACAGTCCTGGAATTATATTTTTAAACCAATTTTTTATTCAAAAAAAGTGCAGCATTTCATAAAACACATATTCAGAGCCATATTTTGTTCCAGGTGCAAAGCATACATTTCAATGGACTGTAAAAAGATTCTGTGGTAATATGTGGATTTCCATGCTTGACATTTAAAAACAAATTATGTCAAATAAACATCAAATCAATATCTCATCAACACGACAAAATAGTGATTCTAATTGTAAATGACAATCTTGCAGAGCAACATAGAAAAGGTTAATCTTAAAAAAGAAAAGTAATTAGGAATTAATGTTTAACTCTAAGTGCTAGTTTCTTGTCCAATTAAGATTCATCTGGTCATAGTGGTTTTTGTGCATATCGAACATGATTTTAAACAAAAAAAAAAGCCAAAGTATTCATGCAGAGAGGAAATAACATCCTCATTAATGAGAATTCTGCATAATTTCTATAATTCAGGCACAAAATATATAGTAATCTAATGAGCTATCTGTGCTTGTTGTAAGCTGTCTTGAAGATTAATCTTTGTTAACTACTTGTTTAATGTTATAGTTAATAATTAGCTACCCTTTAGTCCTATATCATCCATCACTTTACTGAACTGAATCAATTATTTTTTTTAACTTATAAGAGGTTGTTTATCTTTGCTTAAGGCTACTTTTCATGAAAGATAACTGAAAGGTTATAGAGTTCTTATTCTGTGAGAGTTTATTCTGCATGCAAACCACAAATCATTCTGTATAAGTTTCCATGTTTATTGCTTTCCACAATAAAAAGGAAAATTTTAATGCCATTTTCTTCAACATAAATGGCAACCACATAACTTTATACCCTGTTTACTCATAAACATCTTCATACATTCTTCACTGGAAACCGGACTAGTGAATTAGCATAACCTATTGTGCCCTCCAAATATTTTTTGAAAACTGTAAAAGTTGGTTTTTAACTGCTTTTAGTTTGGCAGAGAGCTTCCCCTCCTTCGGCTGTCTAGGGTCTAACAAAGATTTAGAAACAAAATATTTAATACTGGTATTTAGGAATTAAATTCTGCTGCTTGTAAGACTGCTGGAAGAGATCTATCCAACATTGGCTTTTCTCCCTAGAACTGTATTTCAGTATTTGACATCTTGCTGATTTGTGAATTATCATCTAGGTTCATATTTTATCATTTTTTACCTAGTGTAGTGAGTTAGGTGGGAATAATTGTAGCAAAACTAAAAAGGTAAAATGATAAATAAATAGAAAAAAATAATGCCAGAAGTTAGTCTTTATTTTCACTAAAATCAGCAAATTAATAGTTACAGTTCCCAATGTGGTGATAGCTCAATCCCTTGGCACATATGTTGCATTCTGGTTTTCAGCACATGATATTAGCTTTAATGCTTTAATACATTTATACAAAGCAGCTGAGTTAAAATTGCTTGGGGGAATATAATTTTAAATGTGTTGTCTTTTGTGTGCATAACACCACAGACATAATGCCCCATTAATGTATTTTTCCCCATTTAATTCCATAAAAAATGTATTATACTCCTCCTGATGTGCTGCAGAATGCACTACAGAACGATTAGCTGGATTTTCAGCTAGTGAGAATGTTGTAACTCAGGTGAAATCTTGAAGCTACAATTGTTTGCAGCAGCTGAGACTCTGTCCTGGTAGGATTAGCATGGATGGGATACACCACATTAACATCAAGACATTGAAAGTTCTTTACTTGACTTGCAATAGACCTTCCCTGAAACGTGAATGTTAATTCTAGTCTCTTGGGAAAGAACAGCTGCCTGATCTTGTGCTCAGTTACACGGATATAAATCAGAAAGGACTACCTGAATTCAGTGAAGTTATTCAAGTGTGAAAAGCAGTGTGATACCCTCATCAGATCTGAAAGATATGGTCTAAGGTGACCTGAAATAAGCTTGTAATGAAATAAAAGTGCCTATAAAGTACTTTCATTTGGTGTATAAATAAAGAACAATTTTAAATGAGCACCTTTTACATTGTCTTCAGAGATATTCTTGGTTCAGTGAGAGCTGATAAGGTGCATTTTTTTTCCCCTTCTTGACTTATAAATCAGAGGCTGATTAAAGGAACTTCAGAAATGATGTGAAAAAAGACTGCTGTTAATGGTAAATATTTATTGAGCTATTCATTCTTTGATTTAGTATCTTTTTAAACATCCATCACCTACTCAATTTTAAAACTAATTATTTCCAACTGAAGTAAAAGTATTTCAGGAATTGATATAAAATGCTGCTGTCTGGTTTTCAAGATATTGAAGTACAAGGCAATTTTGCAAAGTGTGAAGCAATGGTCCAGAAAAACACTCTGATTTCTGCTTCTATATTGCACATAGTGCAGCTTCCCTGGCCTGGACTGTAACCATGGGTGGCGAGAGGGTTTGGCCAATTTGTGGGAAATTTGGCTGGCTGAATTTGTCATCATTTCTGCTGCTCTAGGGAAGGAAGCTATTAATTCACTTCAGGGAAATGAGCAGGTTGTGGAAACGGCTGTCAAGAGAATGGACAGGACATTTGGAACCAGATTTCCAGGTACAGCTGTGAACCTGAGCTATTTGACAATTTTATTTGCTGCCTAGCTTCCTGTGGCTGATGATAGAGCTGAAGCCACTTATCATCCATTTCTCTATTTCCAAGAATATAAGAATAAAATCCAGCTGTGGTGAATGCAAGCATAACTCTGGAAATCTTTAAAGTGACTGTGCACATGCAGAGGTCCTGGGATACGTGACCTGCAAGAAAGGACAGATGGCACTCACACCTTTTCCTCCAGTTTCTGTGGGGAGTTGTATGAGATGAGGTCAAAGCTCAGCAGAAATACTTTTTTCTTCTTGTTTAACTGAATCACATGCCTGTAATCTGTTCCCAGAAAACAGAATCCAGTTTGTGTTATACTTATGTTGTTCTGTGGTCTGACACGTAAATTCCATCAGATTGACGCAATAAAACTAAAAAAGAAGTTTCTCTAATGCCATTATTTAGATACTGTACCTTCAGTGTGCAATATTTTATCCAAGCCAGATTTTCTCTTTTACTTTAAAAAGCATTTTTGCTTGGTAAATTACTTAATACTTTCTAGAATGTGAAGCTTCATTAAATGTTCAAAGAGTTTTAAGTACTGTTCTGTATATTTCTGAAGAACCATAGTATCACACAAGTGCTAATTCAATATAAATAATAAAAGATCCTCTTCAGGTAGGATTGATCATAACTCCATACTGCCATTAATGAGTAAGAAAACACCAGATCTTAATTTTTTTCTTGCATAGAAGCTGTTACAATTTTTAATAGAGGACAGATTGATTCTTGCTCTCTGTAACGGTTTAAGTTCATAACCGGGCGGAAGCACCAAAAATCATGTAGTGGTTTTACGTCCCCTAGTTTTGACCTTTCCCAGCCAATACACCATTTTGTGTAATGGTTTGAATGTCCATCAGAATCATTCACTCTCTTTCCTGCTACTGTGAGATACGATTACGAGAAGAGCAAAGCAGGCTCAGACATGAAGGGTATAAAGATAGATTTATTATCACACACTAAAAGAAAAGAATGCAAATCAAAATGAAACTTTTAAAATACATTTTCCTCCCCACAAACTGTTCACTTTCCCACTGGTGACATTAAGAGATGAAACCTGTGATTTTCAGTCAGTTTCACCACTTAAAAATAAACTTTCATCAGTTCTTAGGGAGACTCTTCTCTTTTAGAACTTCCATGGAGACATCACCACAAAAAAACAGTCCTCTGGTGGCTCCTCTGCAAACTGTGGATTCCCCTCCCATTAGCTGCACTCATGGACTATATCAGCTCATTTAGGGTACCATTTAAGGATGCCTCTTCTAGTATAAAACAAAGTTTCTCTTCCTCTGTCTCCAGAATCGTCTTCATCTCAAGAAACAGAGGTCTCTTTTTCCCTGGGAGCAAAGGGCTTCATATCACTTTATCTTCTTCTGCTCAAAATTCTCCATTAAATCTCAGTTATATATAATTTTAACTAGAACTCTGCATCCCCCTAAACAGCATTCATATGTTAGAGGGAAATTTAATCCATCCTCCATGGCCTCACAAGAGAAGTCCAGCCTAAAATGAACAACTCCTCAATCCTTTCTCCCAAATTAGTCTTTCACACTCTCTTCACTGACTTCTGTCTCATGCCATGTCTTCTCTATGTTTCACTCTTTCCTTTTTTTTTACTCAAAAGAAGGATTATAATTTTAAAGGTTTCATCTGCCAAGGAAAGAGTTAACACTCGCTTGGGCCTGCCGATGTTGCTGTGATCTCTGCCAGGCAGCAGAGATCACACTCTAAGCTCTAAGCTGCAGTGCTGTCGGATCTCAAAGCCGTGCCAATGGAGGAAAGCTCAGTCCATGGCTGGACTTCCCTATCCCTCACCGCCCCTTGGTCTTACAGGGTGAGCCCAGCCCAGCCCAGCCCAGGTCTGGTGCTGCTCCTGGGGGCCCAGGGGGATATCTCCTCACTCTCCCCAGTGGTGTGGGGCAGGCCTTAGGGTGGGCTGGGTGTTAACAGCCATGGCTCCCCCTTCCCTGCCGGCAGCCGCGGCCCCAGCCCGGCCCCACCAGGGCTACTACGGTTCTCCCGAGCTTGTCTCCCGGCTAGCTCTGCTCTTCAGATACCATATAAATGAGTTACCCTTTGGGTTGAGATTTCAGACAGAGACGTGATCTTGCTTGGAAGAAGGAGCAGGCTCACACTTGGTGGTAATTAGGAAGGGGTTTATTTAGGGCAAAGCCCTGGTGTCAGAGAGAGTGAGAATGTGAGTCAGGATTTGGGCTCCTACCTCCCCTTAAGAACAGGGCTGTTACTGTTGGAAATGAGGGGGAGTGACTTAGGTAAAGGGGGCATTGACATTGCCATTTCAAGGCAAAAGGGGTGGAGGGATACCTGAAGCCTTGGCTGAGCCATCTGGCTTTGCCAGGGTACTCAAGTACTGAGGTGTGTCTATTGATAAAGTACAATGGGAAGGTAAAATAGACTGGGAGAGGGCTATTGAGGGGGATAACAACAGGGATTAGGGGAAGGGGAGTGGGTACAGATGAACCATTACAGAAACTCAACAATAAAAATCATACAGAACTTTAGAAAACCCAAAATGCACATTGCAACAGGCTACAGCAATGGCAGAGCCTGGCTGGGCTTCACCAGGCCCAGCAGGGCAGGGACAGGGCCCACGGCAGAGCAGGGCCAGCCTGCCACTCCTGTTACCTCTCAAATTCCAGAATAAAGAGAGTTTTTCCTCGCGTCCTTCTGGTTTCTGAGCCTGTGTATTACCAGAGGTGTGTCATCTTTCTAACTGTTCAATCAAGCTGTCAACTTCAAAGCCAGTCACTAATTGGTTTTCTGGTATAACTTTCTTAAAAAAAAATCCCTTCCATGCTAAACCAGCACACCCTCTTACAAAATAATTCCTCATTGTTATTGAGAAGTTTGGCAAATGTTTTTATTGTACAAAATTAAGGACAGATAAAATATTCAGTGTCATCAAAAGTAACGTTGTTGCATTTTACTCACGCTGGTATAATTTCCAACCAAAATTGCTCTTTTAGGTTGTGAGCAGTCTACATTTGGATGTATGTGTGTATTAATTGAAGGATTATTGATTTATAGGAGCATTGTATAAGAATACAGAGGTTGTATTTGGTTTTTTGCCATTATTTTAAGTGTAGTATAAATTGGATGGAAACATGACCAGATCTAAAAACCTCCTTGACAATGTTGATACTGACAGCATCCCATTGAATCCCACTTTGATGAATCTCTATTGATGAGCTGCATATATATTCAGCTACCATGTTTCCGACCTTTAAAATCACAGAAAGTAGAGTAAATAATGTCACTTACTTTTCTAAGAATGAGTGTGTGTGAGTACAAGTGATGTACCCTGGTTGTGCAGCAAGTGCAGCTGACTCAGGGACCAAGGTCAGCAGTGACCAAGTCTCCATTTCTTGATCCCAGTATCTGTCATGGCAAGTGAGCATTTTCCCCACCAGATAAACTTTGTTTTATAGGTTTACTGTGTCTTTCATTAACTCATATGAATGTTTCTGTTTCTCACACAGACAGGCTTCTTCATTCATTAGAACTGTTTTCTCTTTAGAGACATATTAAAACTTACTGTCTTAAGTATCCCAGGGGAAATGTACATGTTGATACGCAAGGAAATCATGGCACTCTTCATATATCTTTCCTGATATATGGTCTGTTTATGACTTTGGAAGTGCTTGCCTGGCAAAGGCAAGACCCACAGCACAACCTTCACAGAAAGCACCTGGTTTTCTTTGGTCACAAAGGCTCTGAAAGTTATCATTACTATAAAGTTTCCATCTAGGAAAATTAAATTGTTTCTAAGATGCTGTCAACAACTTTTCACCTGGTCACAACTTTCCAAGACTATATCTGGGCATTTTATAACCTGGCACGTTATTTCTAAATGAACAGACTTTGCTGTAGTGGCTTGAGATAGGTACATTCACTTAAACTATCAATTTAGCAATTAACAATTTTTCAATTATGGAGTTGAGAGATAAAAGCCAGTTTGTCACTCAAAAGGGTAATAAGACACAGTACCAAATTGTTTAGGGGAATATTTTTCTTATCTGGAACCCTTGGTTATAATTTGGCCTCTTACAACTGAGATAAACTGACAGATAGAAAAGGGTTATATTTTCAGTTAAATAACGGGGAGTCAACAAACACTTGGGTGTTAAATAACGGCCAAGTTAAATAACAGGGAGTCAACAAACACTTGAGTGTTTTGAGAAGAGATTAGGCATCTTGCCCATAAATTAGAATTGACTAATATTTCATGTTTCTAGATGGTTTCATAAATGGGACAAAAACGTTTCACTTTAGCAGACAGCTAAAAGATTGTCATTCACCTAGATCTTGTCAACCTCTGTGATCTGTAACTAAGTTATTAGAGGTGGGATTATTTCTGACCTAACTTCACTCACTTAAAAATAACTTTGAACCATTTAGCTCAGCCATTTGTAACACCATGGAGATACTTCCAAAGGCAGTGGGTTCCTCACCTATACCTTTGTTTGAAGTTCAAACTCTACATTTTTATCTTTTTCTTCTCCTTAAACTCTAGTTGCTAATCGTTGCTTTGTATTAAGGGCTCTGTTGGTAAGTTTTATTTGTAGGGATCAAAATTGCCAAACAGGTTTTCAAAGAGAAATAAGAGTAAATTTATTCTTATTTATTTTGAGAGATGGTAAATGTAGAAGTTACTTGAGTCAAAAGGTGCAATTTTCTAAAAGTGATTTTTTTTTTTGTACTTGTGTGAACACAGTACTAATAAACAACTGAAATTTTCAGCTTTGAAGGTTCCAACAAACAACAACTTTGAATAAAACAGTACCACATAATCAAAATCCAAGCTGTTACCTCTACAGAGCCTTGAGAGGACAGATGTGGAAAAAGGAAAGCTCAGATGGGTTTCATCTGTGATAAACTATGTTTGAGAATAGTGAAAATAGCTTCACTTAGTTCCCTATTCAGGATTACATGATGAATCAGTGTGTGTGAGAACCAGGTAACAGGGGACAACAGGGGACAACAGGGAACATATTTTTTCATATATGGGACTTCTAGTTGCTTTATTGTGTGAAGTTCAGGTTAGCTACTCCATGGGGCCTGATACACAATGACTGAAATTCTTGTCTGATGTTTTCAGGTAACATGAAATTCTTTATGTCTCCTGTTGTCCTTGTTGAAAACCTAGTCAGCGTTGTGGGTTGCCTGTGATACAATACTTATAAGAAGATTATTATTGTCCTTATTTATTATTCTCTCTATATAGTGTTTATTATTTCTTTTTTTCAGTGTACACTGAATAGGAACAAAAGATACTTTTTCAGATTGTCACTCTTGTTTAAATTTTCCACTCTTCCCCTCAGCACACCCTCCGTGATTATGAATACATTGCAGCAACTGAACTGAGGTGCACTGGTGCAGCAGAGGTATACGAATATATTTTGAGTGATAAATGATGGCACAAATGCCATTACAAACCAGCACTGCTGTTATGCTTACTTTACTACATCTTGAATTTGTTGTTTTTCCTCTTTTATTTTTTTAATCTAATCACTCTACTCTCCTACTTTGGCAGAGAGAAGCATGTTGCATATTAAAAGATGTTGTCTTTCATTTATCTTCCCACCTTTCATGCTCAGCATCTTGTAAATTTGTAAGCTGGAAAGAAGATAGGCTTTGTGTTGTATTTGCTGTCCTTGAGCAGTCAGTCATGGTTTCTGCTGTCAAAATCTGCACTGATGTTTACACCAGTAAATTGACTGTGCAGTATCATTAGATTAATTGGATGACACTTCATACTTGTTTAAGACATGATAAATCCCAGAACACTTTTCTGGTTTATTTAGTTTCATTCTTTTTTCCAAATGAAATTATCTAATTTTACATATATCTCCCTTCATTTTCTTCATTTCTCCTCTTTCATTACTATCTCCTCTTCTTGTATTCATTACTAATGTCATATCCCTTCTTTGTAATATTGATCTTTTCATGGCAACAGTTCAACAGTTTTAATGCACTTTTTTAACTTCCTTGAAGTTAGTGTGTCCAGTTTCAACAAAGTTCCATACAATTTATATGTTGCACTTTTCAGATTGTATTGTTGTTCACCCAGAAGTCCAATTGTTTTATGTGACACTTTATTACCCAAGATACCATACCTACCAAACAAGGTACTAACCAAACATCAAACAATGGTCCATGAGGCCCATACAAACCAATTTTGAACAATATCATGTTCATTTTATGAATTAAAGAACAGTGATAGTATTGTTCTCAATTTCTGATCTACAGCCTACTGGATGTTACTGTTATCATGTGAAATTTTCTATTTTTTCCCTGTTTTTAGACCTCTGATTACTGTACTTGTACTTGCCTAGACTACAAAAAATAATTGTGCATTTGTGGCACATGTTATAATTGTGGAATTCTCTTCGTCCAAGTGTACAAATTCAGTCTATTGATCTGAATTTTGGGTTCTTCAGCAAGGTTGTTGAAATAACCCCTAAGATCATCTTCAGCTAACAGTAAATGACAAAGTTCAACCTCCAAAAATATTTGCAAGTTATATTTTCACAAAAATGTTATACTATTCTTGATTCAGAACTTCAGAGACTATGGGTTTCTAGTCAGTTGAAAAGATAGCTTGGAGAGTAATTGTCCATATTTTCCAAAATTATCTATAATTTTTTTCCTAGCTGAAGGCTCTCTTTGCTTCTCTAAAAAGGAAATATATTTCAGTCTCCATGGCTTACCATATTCCAAAAATTATTATTATGTCTTGCATATTATTTGTATGACATTTCAAGAATATGAATATTTTTTGGGCAACACTGAGTATTGTTATAGCTACCTAAATAATGTTCTTGAAGTCTTCATGTATCTCTTCTGCCTTTTAGCCCCTCTTCTGAAAAATGAGAGGCTTAAAACTATATTTCATATCCCCTAGAGAGCCATTCATTTCTTTAAGTCCAAGATTTTGCTAAAAAAATTAGTTCATAGTGTTACAGAGATGAAAGAGTAATTTTTTTTTTCTGGTAGTAGTTTTTTCCAGAGGCTAAACAAATCCTGTGTGAATTTCAAACTGTTCCTCAGATCTATAAGTTGAATCATTTTTAAAATCTCGTTTTTCTTTCTTTTTCTCTATTCTTTCTTTTACAACATTCTGCATCGTAGGCAGAGTTATTAAGTAAATCCATTATTAAGGATGACTGACATATTCTATTATAACACCTTGTTTTCAAAGGCCTGTAATTTTGACAAGGCATAACCACAGGGGGTAAAAATTTACTTACCAAACAACTGCAAAAAGTTGATTTCCTGCTTGTTTGCTTGAACAAAATCAATTCTTTAATTTCCTAACAATAGGACGTGCAGAAATATTGTTTTCATATATTATAAAAACTATTGCAAACATTTTTAAAGGAGGTCTTGCACCTTCATTTGGAAAAAAAACTCCTAAAAAATTATAAGAGTTGATTTTCTGGGGAAAAAAAGAGTGATTTATCATCCTTATAAATGTCTTCTAAGTTGGATCATATCTGCAAAGCTTGATGAAAATTGAGAAATTACTTCTTTATTGTGATCAGTAAAAATGTTTTTGTTTATTTTTCAGTTTTGGCTAAATTTGCAACCCACCTAAATTGCAAATCCGCCTAAACTGAGCCACACAGAGCAAAGACAGTGTTGAAGCAATGCATAGATAAGCATGCAGAAAATATAAATGTCTAATAAAGAATCAGCTTTCTTAGAGAAAAAGTACATTTATACCTCTCCTTGTCCCCTATGTCCTCAGCCCTTTCCCTTACCAATCTCTCCCTTCCTTTCAAGAATTTTGCTGTTTTGTGACTCGGAGTTTCTCAGAGAAAATATCATCCACCTTTTGCTTCAGCTAATTTTTCAGGCAAAAGGTCCATGCAGTTCCCCTGCTCAGTGAATACCATCCCCGTTCGGCAGTTGGCTCCTGTATTTTCTCCCATCTATCTTGCCAGGAGTCTTAGAGCTCTCTTTTCTCCCACTTACCACAAATCAGACAAGGAATCCAGCTCCAGGTTCTTGAAACCATTTGTTATTCTGCATTCAGCTGGAGCCAGTTATGGTGAGAAATGGAAGGCAGAGCATTGGAATGGAGGTTTGTGGGAGCTTTATCTCTGTCCCAGGAGTCTGTGCTGATCTAGAACTGAATAGAGAGTGACCAATAATGGGAATTATTGCAATTCACTGGCTGTAAGAGAACTTACACCCTGAGATGGGAGATCTAACCAGGCAGTTACATCTAGTTTTGAAATATACACTGAATGTATAGGCTCGAGCATTCTTTATAAAGGTCCTAGCTGGTAAATTGCTTACTCAGCCCCTGGTATGGGCTTTGCCTAAGTTAGCATTCACTCCCTGGGCAATTCCCAGAGAATTATCTATCATTGGTCACAGTGAATCTCTTTATGCTGGGTTAGTGGCCAAGAGAGTTTATTTATGAGGATGAATGATGCACTGTTATTTTGCCGAAGAACTAGAAAGTGTTCCAAAGACAATATTATTTTCTAGTATAGATGTAGACTTTACGTCACACTTACACAATGTCCTGCCAGAGAGAGGTTGGAAATGTTTAATTTTCAACCAGATTTAAATGTGATATAAGGTTGTAGCTCCCTACCATCAGAGAATACACATACCTGGTGTGTGTGGCAAACTCTCAAGTCTGAGGGTAGGGAGGGGTGTTAAACTCTGACAAAGATGAGCACAGCCTGGCCATCATAGTAGAAAATGCCATATACAGTGACAAAGCCAATTAAAAAATTCTTGGTATCCTTTTCTGTGCCATTTGTTTGCTTTATTCTCCATATTAGTGTCCCCTTCACTGTACTTACAGAGTTGTCTGTGAATTCATGTTGTAAACTGTTCCATTGAGCTAGTCTGTGTCAAATGTGAAAGGATTTAGTCTAGGGGATTATTTTCCTTCTTTGCCACTCAGGTTTGGACAGGCATTGCTCAGCCCTGACTTTCATTTGTATTCAACTGCCTTATGTTTTGGTTTAAACGAGGTATTCCTTCTTGTGCAGCAGGACTACAGGTTACTGAGGAACATCACAGCAGAGTGACTGCATCTCCATGGGAGATAGGATTTGTGATGTCCTTAAATATCTGAATGGTGAATATGAAGAGTTATTAGGTGTTATTGAGAAAGACAATGTTTTGAATGTTATATTTTTCTAAAGAAATGGTGAATTAAATTAAGATATTAAAGATAAAACCACTTGAAGATCAGCAGAGATACAGTTTTTAATTAGTAGGTGGAAATTTTTTCCATGATTATGATTTATTTCCTTTTCTCTTTAAAGTTAGGCTGAACTGACTGGGAATTTAAGAAGTCCAATGATACAGACAGGGCACTGTAGTGGTGTGGAATTGGGGTTTTTAATTTTGTATAATTTTTTATCTAAGCTCTGTAAAAGGTTTCTTTCCTACCCCCACATCCTCGCTTCCCTTGATGGCCCAGGCCCGGTCTATTGTACGTTATCAATAGCCCGGGCTAGCCCATTGTATGTCTCTGATAGCCCTGGCTTGAGTCGTTAAAAATCTATTATATCTTATCTGGGTGTACACTCAAGCATCTTGATGGCTATAGCAGGCTAGATGGCCAGACAGGCCTCAGGTAACATCCCACCCCGTTCAAACCCTAAATGGTAATGTCACATCCCCTCCTTTGGGTCACTTCCCTTAATTTGTATTCAGTTCCACCCCTGTTCATAAGAGCAAGACAGACCCAAAAAGCTCTCTCTGGTCCCTCACTTTGGGACACACACTCAAGCCTCGACCACCTGGGCTTCTGCCCTGAATAAACACCTTTTTACCACTGGTTGTAAGTTGCTCCTTCTCTGAAATAAGCACGCTTCTGCTTGGGTCCAGACCTGCCTAAAACTTCATGATATCATGACAGAGCCCAGAGCAAGCCGGAGAGCTCTCTGGGAACGGTGATAGGACACTTAGAGTTATTTAAGAAATTCTTTGAAAAATAATTAAATATATTATACACTTGCATTGCACATTTTTCCTGCCTAAAAGATACAGGGCACTTTACAGCTCTTTCATGTGCAAATTACACAAAATAGATTATAGAGAAAGAACATGGACTTGGGTCTTATCACAAAGTAACAGAACAAGAAAGTGGTAATCATAAATTTTGAAGTCAAGTGTGAATCTTCTAGCTACCTGAAAGTTAGCTAACAAATTCTATATTAACCGGCCACCAGTGGAATATCCCAGGTTGTTTGCAGGTGAGGGAAAATCAACCATCCCCTTTTAATATTTCCTAAACACACTTTCTGTAGCACTTTTGTCTATACAATGAAATTCTCCACATTCTGCTGGGCAACAGATTTTTTTGAGCAGCAGGAGGGGATTGTCTTGCTCCTAGGGACACTTCAGCACAGCCTGGTCTGAACAGCAGGGGGCTGGAAACTCTTATTTAATTCAACTCTATCCATTTAGTGCTTTTGAGTAAAGGGTGATTTTTTAATAAAAACTTGTGTCACAGCCCAACCAAGCTCTCTGCTGTGTGTCAACTCTTCTACAGAGTCAGAATAGAAGAATGCAAATATAATAATAATAAGTATAAAACCTCTTTGAAATAAAACATGAGATGACTGAGCTATGCAGACAGATGACTGAAGAGGTATTTCCCTACTTTCCTCCGCTATCCTATGCACTGACACAGGAAACTATTGTAGGAACTGCTGTTTCTTAAACAGATGTCACAGTCTGAGATATGCAAAATATTTGGCATTAGAATAATTTGGTTTTGAGACTCAAAAGTTACCCCTTGACAATTTTGCCAGCAGTACATTTCAGCATTACATTGTTTTTCTCTGTATGTGGTTGCATGATATGCAATAAAGCTATTTCAGCTTTTAAATCCTTAAAAACTGTATTATTAAAAGACATTATAATACAAAAAGCTTGAGTATAAGGAAATACAGCATGTAACTTTTTTGATCTGTAATGTGGGCTTAGTACATTTAACCTCCTCACACACTGTTTCGATATATCATTCCAGTTGTTTAGTAATCAAGAATTTGATTAAAATTAATTTGATTAAAAATAATAATAATAAAAAACCCCAGACCTCAAAATATATTTGATGGATAAACCACATTATTCATTAGCTCTATCCTGTTACTTCATAAAAGGAAGTTTAGGTAAATCGTTGCCTAATAAAATGTTATGTTTGGAATAGTATTTTGGATGAGAATTTTATATAACAGTAAGTAAATGTGAAATTATCTCCTGGCATTCACCAGATATGTACTCTGGCAGTAAATCAGCTCTTCTGACATAATGTTTGTGATGACACAGAACTCAGATATGTGGCAGTATCAGACAACACTAGACTGAACTTCAACATTTACTCAACTGAAGAAAGAGAGCATAAGCTATGAATAAAATATTGCATTTCTAAATTTATTTTTTAATTCTGTAGTCTTGTATCTTTCAAGGAGTGTAATTTTTTTCTGTCTTTTGTATGAATATTGTTTCACTTAGACCTCCTGCTTGAACCAGTGGCCTTCATGAGGTTATCCCTCAATGGCACCTCTGAACACATCTGGTCAAGAGCGATTCCCCCACAGCAGCTGCAGCTCTATGGGGGGAATAGCCTTAACCTGGCTGGCTTACTCATCTCAGGTATACCACTGTTGGGCAAAGGTTCCTATTTTCAGGGAGCATTCACTAGTGTTATTCTACAAGAAACAATTCTTGGCAACTGCACTGGCAGTGGGTGTCTGAAAATCCAGAAGAGATTTGTGTGGTTTTTACACTCTGCTGCCATATGCCTGGCCTAATGTTACCATATAGGAAATGTGAATCCCCAGCAGTATCAGAGTCCACATAAGAGAACTGTAAACCCCAATGGCAGGAAAGGAGAAATGCTGATCAAGCTGCTGGCTTCACTGTTGTCTCTGAGTGCTTATTTAAGAGAAGGTCATCAGGACTAGAAAAATAATGAGGTCTACAAATATATTATTATTATGAGTTTTTTTCAGATCAAAATTAAGCTGGTGCTTCTTGCTGTAGCATTTCAATTGATATTTTAAAAAACTGATATTTTAAGTTTTGTAGGTATAACATGGAAGATACTAAGGACATGTTAATTTTCTTACACCATACTTTTGATACACATTTCCCTCAATATCTTTTATAGTATTGTTAAATTCAGTGTAAAACATAGTAAGGGAAAAGGCATTTATCTTCCAAGAACCAGAGGTAAATTATCCTCCTAACTGCAGGCATTTTTCTTAACTTTCTGTTTCCACCCTGATGTATGAAGCTTCTTATTTGTCATTATAGATCCCATTCAATGTAGTTTTACATGATCACAACCCAACTGTTGGGTCGTAGGGAATATTACTGTGATAGCTGTTTTCAGCTTCAAGGCTGAAGAGGGTATTGCTCTAGACAGAATTAACATGCCATAACATTGGAATGACACAAGGAAAAGAAGTAATTGTGAAACACTATAGAAAAAAACCCTCTCTTTGTTAAGAAATCCGTGTATAAAACAAAATAATTTACTAAAAGAAATGCATAATATCATTCAAAGTATCTTCCTAACCTGATGCTCTCCTAGTTAAAAGTCTGACCTTCATGATTTAGATTTAATTTCACAGAATTGCAGAATAGTTGAGGACAGCAGGGACCTTTGGAGACTTATTTACTCCAAATCTCTGCTCAAAGCAGGGACAGCCAGAACAGGTTGCTAAGGGTTGTGTCGATTTATTAATATCTCCAAGCGCTAAGATTCCATGGCTCCTTTGGGCAACCTGTCCCAGTGTTTGACATCAAAGTAAAAACCGGGTTTTTTTGGTTGTGTTGTTTTTTCTTTTTCTTATATTTAGATAGAATTTCGTGTATTTTTTCTTGAGTCCATTGCCTCTTGTCGTTTCTCTGGATACCACCAGAGAGGAGTCCTCTGTCCTCTTTTCACACCTGCTTCAGGCATTTATATACATTAATTAAGTTTACCCAGAGTCTTCTTTTCACCAGGCTTAAAAGCCCCAAGTCTTTAATCTTTTTC
Organism: Zosterops lateralis; assembly: GCF_965231275.1. Classification (NCBI taxonomy): domain Eukaryota; kingdom Metazoa; phylum Chordata; class Aves; order Passeriformes; family Zosteropidae; genus Zosterops; species Zosterops lateralis. Next base: position 101,256,135 of record NC_139764.1, on the reverse strand, counting down.
TCAGAAGAGAGATGCTCCAGATCCTTAATCACCTTAGTGGCCCTTCACTGGATTCTCTCCAGTATCTCTGTTTCTCCTGTACTGGGAAGCCTGGAACTGATCCCAGCACTCTATATGCAGCCTCACCAGTGCAGAGCAGAAAGGGAGGCTCTCCCCCCTGGAACTGCTGGCAATACTTTTCCTCACACAGCCCAGGATGCTCTTGGCCTCCTTTGCTTCCAAGGTGCACCGCTGGTTCACAGTCAGCTCTTGGCAGCTCTCAAAACCAAAGCCAGTTAATTGTCCAGAAGTTTTTGGAATTAAATATCATCTTAATGGGTCACTTGAACCTGTGTTTCCTTCACCTTTTTTTTAGACAGACAGCTCAGATGTGTCCCAAATTAGCAATTTTTATAGAAGTTGTAGTGGCTTCACAAGGAGAACCTGCAATTTGTTACAGGGAACTGTGTGGCTTGTTAGTCTGTGATCTGGCATTAGAGCATACTGAATCATGTAAATTGGACATTAGAAAGCCAGGTTCCTAACTTTGAAATAAATTTCTTGACTTGCAGTGCCATAAAAAAATTAGTGTCTCATTTTTTTCCTGATTGGAAAAGCCTGTGCTTCAACTACCTTTTGAATAAAGATGCATTCTGAAAGTGTGTTTTGATAAATTGTGTTTCTTTGAGAACTAAGGAGTTCAGTGAAATTAAGAATTTGACAGCTACACACATATGCATAAAGAAGAAATAGGTGCCAGACACTTTTTTGAGAACTAAATCTCTAGATCTTTTAGAAACAGGACTCAAAGTTGAACAATGGGAAATTCAATATGCTTTGATTACCTAAAAGTGAGTCTCTTAGTGCAAATATTCTGAAAAGCAAACAAATAAAAAACTATATGTGAAAAATAAAGATTATGTAAAAGACTTCCACATTTATTTGATAATTTAAAAAATTATTCAATGCTGCTGGTTTTGATTCCTTCCTTTTTGTTTGAACTAAACGGTGTTTGTGTTGATTCTGAGAGAAAGCTGAGGTGTTCAAGCAGAGACAGGTGTGTTTTGGTGATTTATTTCATACTGCCTCTTCTCTTTGGATTTGAAACAAGTAATAATGAACTCCTTCCAATTCCATTGTAAGCTTAGGCCAGGGCTTTGTGTTCTGCTGCCTACTCATCACACACAATGATATGGAGCAATTATATGGTATAACTTGTTGCCCACAAGGAACAAAAGGGACAATACTCACATTTTTGTTTTGATTCTCAGGCTGCATTTAAATTGTATACAAAGAAATTTCCTCCTGGTCTGATTCTGAATGAGCATAATAGCTTCTGGAATTCATGCCAGAGTACTTAAAGGTGGTAAATTTGATTACATTATAAATATCTCCCTGGAATACTTTTGCCCCTGCTACTTAAGTATTCTTCTAATTTCACAGAAAATAATGCTTGTGGTTAGTGCTTTGGGGTATTCCTGAGTTGTGTTCCATTATTATCTTTCAGTGATATACTCGCATAGGATGTAAAACCCAGATGTGGTGTTAAAGATTCAAATTAATAAGTCAAGGTTCATGATCTAGTAAGATTTCCTGTCACATCATTCTACTTTGTAACACTTGTAGGGCTTAAAGAACATGAGGGTATGAAGACATTTTCAATCTTCACATTGCTAATGCAGGCATTCTTAGAAGGTGTCTGTCATAATGATGACTCATGGTGAGACTGTGCTGTGAAATCCTCTACTGCCCTTCTCTGAATTTGCCTATTGGCAAGTCTTGTTCTGAACAAAATGTACAGAGGTTAGGGGCAGGTTAGGGATTCCAGGAATCCCACACATTATGCTTACAGGCACTTCTGTCTCTGTTAGCCATGTTGACCTTGTAGTCCCCAGAGATCTGCATGTAACAAGGTTCCCAGATGCCCCATCTTAGATTTTGACAGTTGAATATGCAAGGAGGACCTCTGACTTCATACTTTTGTCATGCTTGTGATGCCAGCATCTGTTGCTCTGACACTGCACTACAGTCAGCCTTGCAGCCAGCTCACTAGTTTCATGTCTTGCTACATAAATAAATGAAACCATTCTTGCTGAAAAATGTTTTCCTGTCCAGCTTAAATTGAACATTGTTTCTCTCCTGCGCAGACTTCTTTGTTTTACTTCCCCATTTTGAAGGAAACACACCTCTTATGATGATCTCTTAAGAGATTCTAAGCACACAAAATTGACCTTCCTAAGTCCACATTCCTTGAGTGCCATTTTCTATCCACCTATGTCTGTCTATGATACCACTTGGTATTTTAAAAGGGACAACAGTCTAGAGTTAAGTCCTCTGTGCTCTTCTGCACTGTGTCCTCAGAGATTCTCTAGGTATGTATTTAATTGCATACCAAACCTGCTCCACCAGCTTTGTACAGTCTAAATCCTTTTCCAGATATTTTGATCACTTTGACTGTCTAATGATTCTATAGCTAGTTCAAACAATTTTACTAATTTTAATTTTACTAACTTTAATGTTATATTTAACCCTGGGTATCTGCTCCCTTAGAGGACATATTGAGTTCTCCAAGCAGCAACAGATATTCTTCACCACTCAAGAATTAGAAAGGACTTCAGTGATCTGGATTTGCATGCCAGCCATTGGCAAGGAAGTGAAGAAGGAAAGAATATGATTGCAAACAATCATGCCCTTGAATTCTAGTGAATTACATGTCAATTTGTCAAATCTTTTTTTAAACTTTATGGTTCTTAAAGACCTTATTTTTCTATGCAAGCCTTATAGACTCCTTGTATGTGTAGCCTAAGCATAGCCTAGTTTAGGCACAAAAGGAGGGGCAAGTCTTGAAGGGAGTTGGCAGGGGGACTGATAAAGACAGTCAGATCAAGAAAACATCCTTAATAAAGAAATATCTTTTTATGCAGACACATTTTTTCAATCATTCTAAACACACTTATCATTTGTCACAACATATCAAGCTTGCTAAGGAGTGAATAAAATTCACAGCAATTCCAGCACTCCTGTCTGTTTGACTAAGACTGATTTCTATTCCAGTTCCTGAATGGCAATTTCTTAAACTGTCAGACAAACACAGGTTGTGTGTCAGCTGCAAGGAGTATGGTCCTCCATATTTCTGTACAATGACTGGAAGCATGTTACAGCTTTATGGAACATGTGAAGGAATTTGATCAAAACATTTTATATAGAAAGGGACACTACAAAAGGCCTACTAAGTCACAAAAGCACTTGAAGGGGGTTTCACGGGGACTTGACAGATTAAAAGCTGACAGCACAACTGTCACAGTCTCAGCAGAAATCCAGCTTGATCTCATTACCAACAAAGTGTGAGAGGCACACAGGAACAGTATAATGAAAACACATGAACAATAATGAAAAGAAATTCAGAATAAAATGGAAGTATCATTTTTGTGCTCCTGTATGTATAGGCCATAGACAAACCCAGTACAGGAGAGAAAGGGCATATAATATAAAAAATAAATGAGTTAATGGAACTCAGAATTCAGTCTTTTTTTTAAGCTTTTTGAAACAGATTTTTGCACTAAATCTATACCTACAAGGGAGTTTGTGTCATAATAAATCATATCAAAATCACGGGAAATTTCAAGAAGAAAATCCCAAATGACAAGATGGCTGAATTTGAAATGTTTTCAATTTTTAAAAGATTTTCACTCCTGTCTTTCCAGCTCAGACTCAAAGTGAATGAATTTTTAACTTTTCAGGGTGGTATAGGTGGGATAACTTAATCAGCTACAAAAAAACCCTACAAATATTTGACAAAAAGAATACTGTCTTATATATGCTTATGGATGATGTAAGACTGTGAATCCTGACTATTTAATATGAAAAGAACTCTCTAATTGTGTAGGAATGCTTTGTATTTTAGTTTGACAAATATAATTTGATGTTTTAGAAATAAAATATAGAAAAATTCAGATTTTCATGTTTGTGATTTTTGCGTGTGTAATATACCTTTCTTTCATTCACACTCACAAACACATTGATTATTAAATTTTATTAATTTATCAATCCTTAAATTAAATTTTAAAGAACAAAATAGAAATCAATATCTGCTAGATAGTACTTGAGATAGGTAGGTGTAGAAATGGTGCCTCCTTCTCTCATTTTTTCACCAATAAAAAGAAACTCTAAATCTATGATCCCAAGTAAAATAATTTCACCTAAAAATCTGAGATTGAAAGATGGGTTAAAGATTAAGGTCTTAGTATTTTTTTTACTGTAAATAAATACTTTACTTCTTTTGTGGTGCTTTAAGATGTCATTTGGATTTACACCATTATCTTGTAAAACTATGACATAGGCTTTAAATAATAGAAATAATAGTTTTTATTCTTCTCATAGAAAGGTTTTCCTGGTGTTCCTAGAGTGACTCATTAAGCTTAACTGATCTTTTCCTTTTCCATGAATTTTTAAAAATACACTTCAGAGCTACACAGCTCCTGATGCAATAAGAGAGCTTCCTCTGATCCTGCTTAGTCCTGTCCTACTCTTGCTTTAATGCTCCCCAGGCACTGTGTGTTTAATTTGAGTAGAACTTCCTGAAAATGAACTTTTGGGTTCTTGTGTTTTTATTCTAATTACAGGGCACTTTTATAGTGCAAAGAAAAAAATATATCAAAGCTATCCAGACAGCTCTTCCTTGTGCAGTTGATGGAGAGGCAGGCTTGTCTAGTCCTCTATCTCTTAGCTTCTATGACTCAATTTTTTTTTTGCCTAAAAGAGGTGTGCAGAGTCATCTGGGACCCTTAAGATTATCTGACACATACCAATGGGTCTAGTAACAATGGCAAAAGGCCTGATAATGACCCATTGAATGAACAGGAGAAATATAATAAGGCATCTTAAAATGTGATAGATTTCAATTTTTAGGCAACTAGACTTAATTGTCTCAATTCCTTGTATCTTAAATGGAACATTACATTTTTCAGCTGTGTTCAAAGACTATTATAAGCTGTGTTCAAAGACTATTATATTTATTCCTCTGTGATGAATAGATAGATTTTCTTTTTTTCCTATCAATGGACATCAGCTTCTGTGGTTCAAAGTGCCAGTCTATATTTTTTCAATAGTTACTATTTCACAGCTCCTGGTCTCTTTTAATGGATGTATACAGACTATGAAGGATTACATGCATGTTTTAATCAAGCCCAGAATTCATAGGAGGGCATCTGGGAAGTGTGCACTCAGGGAATGACCAGGATGTCTGAGGAAAAGGCTAAATGTTCTGAGACTCACAGTGGCCTTTGTATAATGTCAACTTATACAATTACTCTCAAGCAGAACCATCCTGATTGCTTGCAAAATTTTGGGTTAAAAACTTCAATACTTAGCTCTGCAACCACATACCACAGTCTCAAAAGAAAGTGCCACTTTATTGTAACATAATACTACTACTGAATGCAGATTCCATGTGCATTTCCTCTTGGAGCCAGATCAGAGATCTTATTTGTCATCAGAGATTTGATTTATTTGTTTGTTTTATTCCATTATTCATACATTTTTGTGACCTTCAAGGAAGTGATCTCTCTGCTTCCAAGAAATGTTTAAATGTATTTTTAATTTGCAAAGAAAAATGAGAGGGCTGATCTATAGTCTGCCACAAAATTGTATTATATAATCACAACAGGGGTGCATGTGTTCCACAGACCAGAGTGCTGAAAAATGAGTTAAAAGAAGGTAAATTTAATATTACCTCCTCTACACTCAGAGGTTAGCATCTAAAGCAATCTTCTTCATTATTCTCCCCAAAGAAACCTCATTTGAGACTTAGAGCTACACCCATATTGACTCGCTGGGTGTAGCTGTAAAAGGATGGTGAACACAGAGGGAAAAAGTTAACAGCTCTGCTTCCTGGGCTGTGCAGATGAGCAACTTCAGCTCCCCACTTGCTGTTGTGACATTTAGAGCTAGAGCTAGTAAAACACAAGAAAAGAATTAACTATATAAGAAAAATGACGTAAAGTAGCAGAAGATAAGCAAGTATCTGAAAAACTTTACTGAATGTCAAAGCTATTCTGTAGTATAACCTCTAGGGCAAAAATCGAAAAAGGCATGCTCTTTATCTCCATAGCTGTAATTTCCATAATGCTCAGAAAACTTCAGGTCAATTCTAAAAATAAAATATGCCTGCAGTAGTTAGCCAGGATTTGTGTTTAATTCAATTCACGGAAGTTGCAGAGGTGGAAGACACTGGATGGCTCTGACCTCCCATGGTTAAGAATCAGGACCATTAAAAGTGTTTGGTTGAGCTGGTGACAACAGTGAGATAGGGGTCAGATCAATAAAAACCTTTAGATCAAATTGCGAAGAAAAGTTTCAAAGCATCTTTTAGCATGAATTGGCATATCTTTTACATGCTGACACCCAATGCAGACTAACATGTAAAACTCTGATCCATTAATCAGTTTCCAGTCGTATATTGTCAAGAGTTAACAGTGTGTGATAACTACCAAAAATGACCTTGTTTCTAATGGTACTGATTAGCTGACGTAATTGCCAGGCCTATCTTTTATATTCTGAGCTGTTTCTGCTATGCTGCAGAAATGTCAGTGTGAGAAGATCTGAAAAGGGAACTGAATTTACAGCATGTATGAAGGATTAGCACTCAGCTGCACAAGTTTCCCTTATTCTGCATTAGCACTGATACCTAAGACTGTGCTGCTGTTATAATTTAAAAGGCTATTTTAAAGTACACTGCTTTTTAAAAAATTTCTATTACTCACTGAATGAAAATAAGGGTCATCAACCTGCTAGCTTGCCTCTTACTGCAGCACTATGGAATTTGCAATGGAAATATAACAGCCAATTGTAAAATGGGAAAATCCTTTGTGCTATAGTGGAACATTGAAAATTGTCCATATCCTTCTTACAGATCTACGTTTTTTTAAAACTTAGAGTAAACAGAAAGATAGATTGTAAAATATTCATAGATTCTCACAGCCCGTGTTATTAAAAAGACACCAAATATTGTCATATAGTGACTTTTGACTTAATTTTGCTTTTTGAAATACAAGTTATTGTATTTTTAATGAATGTATTGCATTTTTCTATTTGTTAATCATGATAGAATATTAAAATGATTCTTTATATGAATAGACAAGTTTCCTCCCAGGTTTTGGTATACCTTTTCTTGTTCTGTAGATTTCAGGTGAGATTTACCCTCTTGGCATGTGGAAGTGAACCATCTTTGAGGGGCATTACTAGGAAACATTCAACATGGATATGTGGGGTAGATGCAGCCCCTTTTAGGACACCTTAAGCTAAGGTTGAAATTAAATTAGGGCACCAACAGTTTGAGCCAGTTTCCTAGTCAGCAACACATAATTTTGGATGTAGATTTATTGCACCAAATTTTGCTTCCAGCTGTCATGAGCCTTGCACTCATAATTTTGCAGTAGCAGTTTTGCAGACAAAACTTACAGTATGTGTGGGTACAATTTTATTTCCTTCAGGTTCTTGAAGGTCTACCTGCTCTTACACATTTACCTGTTAGGTCTCATTTGTAGGGAACATTTCACAGATTTAACCTGAGATGTTAACTCTCATGGATTTCTGTAATCAATAATAGATCAATTTTAGTTAAAATTATAGATCATAATTTTCACTGATATAGAAAAGGCATGAAGTAAGCTAAAGAGAAAAATAAAAGACAATCCGAATCAAACTTAGAATGACTGACAATATTTCTTTTAGGTCGATGTAACAATGAAGAGCCTATAAGCACTTAACACTATATTGAATTATTAACATATGACTTCCATATAACTGCTCATAAGCTTGAAGTTTGGCAAGTGTCTGCAGAATCAAGAACAAAGTGTTCTCAATTCAGTACATAAAATCAAGACAAGGCCAGAGTTCAGGGATTGAAAAGTTAGCTCGTCTAGCGGCAATGGAAATATATACGCTCCATGCTTGTTTGTTTCTCTTTCTTATGTATATGTGTATGAAATTCTCCCTTGTTACCAGTCATTTCACAGTATGAAGTGTTTTCAATTTGTCAAAACAATAAAAAAAATAAATCAGAAGAATTGCAGGTGGTGAAGAGGGTTTGGGGAGTGGGAAAAGTCAAGAAAATGACAATCAATATTTCATCATTATATCTCTAGAGGCTCCTAAAGTACAGTTTACAAAGTATGAGACATTTTAAGACAGAAAAATGTTGCATATAAATGGCATTAAAAAGAGAGCATTTGCCAATTTCTATCAAGGGAAAAGCACAGCATATATTTTCTGCTGAATAGCTTTATGTTTTAATAATTTAATATACCCTCAGCACAGAAAATGAGAGGCTACTTTTCTATTTTTGTTCATTTACACAGAGATGTAGAGAAGAAACATGAAAAAAATCCATAATTCCTGAAGGACTCGGTGGAATTTGCCATATCAAAATGGCACTTGCACTGTTCCGACCTTAGAAACCAGGTTGTAGAACCAACATGCCTACTCATCCCAAGAAGCCTGGTCTCATTAAAGCTGTCCCTGCCCATGGCAGGAGGGTTGGAATGAAATGGTCTTTAAAGTTCCTTCCAACCCAAATCATTCTATGGTTCTATGATTTTTGCTTGTAGGAAAGCTACAGTGGGTGGATGCCCCAGAGTGAGGTGAAGCAGAGAAGACGAAGCATAGAGTAAGATAGTCTGTGGTCCACTGGTGCTGCTGCTACAGATTTATTTTATACACAGCACATAAAAAAGGGTACACATGCATTTAGGACTACCTAAGCATGACTTCTTTATATTTATAGGTGAACACTGCCAGTGCTGTCTTCCGTGTGGTAGTAAGAGTGTGTGGATGATGCAGAAAGACACAATTTTTTTGGATTTAACTAACTACGTGCAAATTCTTCTTCAATAAGGAGATTTATAGTTTACTAATTGTGATATCTTCTGTCTACGTCTTTCAAAATAAATATGGTGCCAGAGTTTTCTGCCTTTTATTCTAGCTAGAACAGTCTAGTCACTAACATACTAATAAAATATATTAGATCTCAGGTCATGGAAGTCACCTCCAAATTGTTTACTGGGAATGGTATCTATCCTATGCTGTTAAAACATAGCCAGAAATACTTTGGGAGATGTGGTCTTGACTGAAATTCTAAACACTTAACACTGCAGGTAGTTATATTCCTGTTACTTCAAGTGTATCTGTGCATTGCTTTGTTTTTCTAGTGCACATGAAACTTTAGAAAGAATTCCTCTCACTGATTTTGGGGATGAGACTCAGCTGTAGATTAGAAAACCTAAATTAATTTGTTGGAGTATAAACAGCCACATAAATGCTGATTATCTACACTCCAAATATGGACAGAAAAAAAATCAAGTTGATAGAGTTATTGGAGCCTATCCACCTTTTGGTGAAGAGTGATTTGGCATCAGTCATTGACCACAGACTCTGGGCAGTTGGCACATTTTTTTGAATTTTATATAGGAAATTCACACAAGCATACTAAATATGAAAGGAGCCCATGGGGTGCCCAGGCCTCTCTGGAACAGTAGCTGGAGGCCAAAAGTGATACACTGGAGTATTTCAAACACCTCTAGTATGGGATAAACCAGCATCTGGAAACTTGTAATTTTTCAATAATTACGAAGGGAACCTGGCATAGTCTTACCATTGCTACCTGCTGGGTGACTTCAACTGAAATGATCTAAAAGTAGATAAGATTATTAATCTGTCCATGTATTTGAACCTCACTACTATATTGAAAACAAGCATGGGCTTTAATAATTTTGCTGGTAGGAAGTGAAATTTGTAATGATTCTGCTTCATTCTAATATGTTTAAAGTTTAGTGGTAATATGCAGGAAATGATGAGAAAAGTGGTCCTGGACATGTACAATGGTTAGAATTAATTTCTGACTTTTTAACAATAAGATCATATACTGTGTTACTTGCAAAGATCTCCTCTGCTATCATCTCTGGAAGATCTGAGCTTCTCTCATCACCATTTACAAAAGCATGAAAGGCAGACTTCTGAGTGTATGGGTATGACTGCTGAGCTGATTAAATTCTGTTCTCATTATGCCTTTTGGACAGATTCACTGCTGAATTCAAATTATAGAGGGACTATTAGGATGTAAATAATACATTTGTGTGTGGGGGGGTTCTTCCTTTTTTCTTTTTCTTTTTCTTTTTCTTTTTCTTTTTCTTTTTCTTTTTCTTTTTCTTTTTTTCTTTTTCTTTTTCTTTTTCTTTTGTTTGGCTTCTGAACTGCATATAGGTGTTAAGACTTTGGCAGTGAATTAGCTTTGGAGGTTTCCTCCATGGGAAGAGCTCAGGGGGCTACCCCATACTGGGCACAGCTAGTTCCATCTGGTTCCAGCTGACTCTGCAATGGACCCACCATATGACACAGCTGAGCCCATCAAAAAAACTGGTGGCACTTCTGAGAAATAGCATTTAAGGGGGCAAAAAGGGATTGTTAGGCAGAAGAAGATTAACATAATAATAGTGGGGAGCAGCAGAAGGAAGAACAAGGTTAGAATGGGTGCTGCATGGGGTGAATGCCCACTGCAACCTGTGGAGGAACCACACCAATGCAGATTAATATTTCTTGAAGGAATAGCAACTTTTGGAGGACTCATGCAAAAACTGAGGGTTTTTTTTTTTTTTTTTGAGGAGGGCTGCATTCCATGGGAAAGCTCATGCTCGTTCAGAAAGCGTGAAAGCAGTGGCAGAGAAGAACCAATATGTTCTGATCTTAATCCCCCATCCCACTCTCCCTCTGCACTGCTCGGGGCAGCAGAGAAGTCAGGAGTGAAGGAGTGAAGCTTGTTACCAAAACCTGCTAAAAAAAAACCTCCTTCGTACTAGCACTAAGAAGCTGGCATTATTCATTGGGCCAGAGGTACGGGGGATAATGCCACCAAGCATACATACTGATTATAGAAAATCTCCTGTTTATATATTGTATTTTGCATATATATTCTTTGAGTTTTCTGGAATAAACACACATAGGATAATCATTCCCCCAAAATAATTTACATGTGTCCCTGCCCTGTTCATGAGTTCTGTCCTCAGGCTCTCCCTGGTGGTAAACACCCCAGAGTCACACCTGACCTCCTGGTGAACTGGTAAAAGTTGGCACAACTGGGCTGGTAGCTTTCCAGTTCTTCTTGCTGCAGAAAAAACATTGTGAGGTTCCATAAGCCAGTGGTTTTTGAAGAATAAGATTGTATTAAGCTACTAGGTGCAAACAGTTCTTCATCTGGCAACAGGCTGAACCTGGAAGAGGTAGAAGGAAAGATGCTGTTTAATGTTTGTATTTGTTTCTCACAACCCAAATCTTTTTTTTTTTTAATTGACTATACATAAATTTTATCCAATCCGAGTCTGCTTTGCCTGCAACAGTACTTGGTATGCAATTTCTCTGTCTTTATCAAATCTCATGATATTTCTCATTCTATTTTCTTCTCCTTCCCCTTTGAGGAGGAGGAGTGAGTGAGCAGCTGGGTGAGCTTTTGTCTGTTTGCCAAAGTTAAATCAGAACTATTTCAAACACGGTTGAGATTAGCATGGAATAGAATGTAATATGTAATGATTTCTAAAAAGCATCCCTGAAAAACTTTATATAGGTATTGAACTTCTTAATGACATCATCATTAACACTTTTAGTGTACATTGATTATGTTGCCAAAACCAGGGCTAAAGCACAAGAGCAGCCACTATGAGCTTGACTTGTCCATATATAGGCATCTCACACCATACAAACTACTCTGGGGGTCATCTGGCTTTTCAGAAGGGCAGGTTTTCTGTATGTTCTATTTCTTATCTGAGATGTTGCATGTACATATCTTTCATACCTTATGAATCTGAAATCACACTGCATGCTAACAGTGGGTAAAATAGATATCTCTTTAAACTCTGCTAACCAAACACACTACATTTCTTTGGACAAACCTAGCAAAACTTTAAACATCTCAGTATCGTCACTTGTGTTTAGATAACTATCAAATTGACTGTTACTCTTCTTACCCAACCTTTTGTTCTCTTGGGGGTTTTTCCTGACTGTTTTTCTGACAAGTTTGCTCATTGTAGATGTGAAAGATATAAGGGCCATATTTTCTTTAGCTTAGCAGTCAATTTTTTCTTGTCCAAATCAACAAGTGGTGTTTCCAAACTGAGAGTTCCATTTATTGAACTAAAAGAAATATATTCTTACAATTGGGATGAATCTGTGTTGGTTGTACACCTCAGAAAACTAATTTTCTACATTAAAATACATTATGGCAAATTCACTCTGCCTTAGGCAGAATATTATGTACATAGATGCCCTTTGTAGTTTAAAAGTTTGGGAAATATGCTTTAAGTAAGTTAGAAATAATCATCTTTAATTTAGGCTGTAGGTCTTTTCAGCATGACTCACCCTCATCATTATCTTACCCTTACAGCATTACTAAAATACTAGTGTAATTAAGATGAGTATCTTACAAGATTTCTCCCAAGGAATTTTATTACAGAAAAAAGAATACTTTCTCCTTTTGACAATAGGAGACATTCCTTTATTTTCATAAAATTGACAATATATGAATCTACTATATGATAAGAAAGTATTCTATATTATTAATATATTTAAATACAATGCTAATAATTCCAGAATACCAAATGGGTAAAACTACTGTGTTATGAATAATATGACTTCACAGTCAGAATTAAAACGCTTAATAGAGAGGCTACAATGTCAAGTTCTATTTTCAGTAATTTCCAGTATACATTATTATCAAGGAGTCTAAATGGAGCCAATATTTTAAAAGAGATAAAAGGTAGATAGCAAGACAGAGAAGTAAGCATGCATACACACCCCCATAAGCTTAACAGCTTTTTCCCACTGTTTTACAGAAGTATTTAATATTGGTATCAAACACAAACCAGACGAAGTATACATGACCTCACACACACACCCGAGAGCTTTCTCAATTTGAAACTGCACTATAAGTAACAAAAAATGTCTTGATGTCCACAATCAGCTTCAGGGGAAACATAAACATTTTCATCCAGGAAAAGTGGTTAGCTTTGTTGTGTTAAAAAAAGTTTTAAATCAACAATGGCAAAAATCTGTATAATGACCAGTGTGGCTAGTTTGTTTTGTCACCTCAAGAAGAGTAGAATTTTTTTATGTTAAGGTCTTCACTGTGGTTACAGCCATAGAAGAATATACGGGATTAATGTACCTGAGAACAAAAGTCACCACTGGATTTTTAGTGGCCATTTTCTACTTTTTGTCCACTTAGTAAATGTCATTTTCTGTACCATCCTAAAGACTGAGATACCTGCATTGTCCCTACACTTGCTATCTCAACATACACACACAACTATCTTCATTACAGAAGTAAACACAAAATACAAGGTTATCTTATGATTCTTGTTATTTTGTCAGTTTCTTTTGCAAATAGACATTGATGAGATTATGATAAGGTAATAAAAATGAAGAGTGACTAATGCTATTCCAGTGTAACAGTTAATCCCTTAAATTTCTATTGATATTTGTATTTTGAAATCTATTCTGCAATGCAGTGCCCAAGGTGAAGAATCAGAAGATGCCAGAAAAATTTTACTTGCATAAGTAAAATAAAAGCTGACACTGAGATAGAAATTTTTACTTTTGCAAAATCTCAGGATTTTTAGATTTTTAGTATTAAGGATAGTCCTGACACTGACTTTGGACAAAGTTGTATTAGAAATATAACACCCAACATCAACAGTCTAATATACAGCAGCTAAGTTTGCTTCTCAAAATGTTAGTTTTATATTGCAAGAATTGATAAACAATTTTATATTTTGTGTGGGATTTATAACTAAACTCACAGATTTATAATACTTAGCACTTTTTGGTCTATCCCAGCAGAAGTGCCAAAGTAAGGAAAAAAGTTGAGATGTGTGTGCCCCGTAAAATCACATACAGCGTTTTAGTAGACTTTTAATTGCCTTTAAATAAGCTAGCCTCAGTTCTTGAAATAACCTGGAAACAGGGAAAGGGATCCTCATGGGTTTCTTCACTTCAGATTTGCTGTCCTGATTTCAAAGAAATCCCAAGGAATAAATAGATGAGAAGCTTGTGCGAATAGATCAATTCAGCAATTCAAGGCTGGATTTTTTTTTTTCCCCATACAGAGCAGTAAAAACAGTAATAGTTCCCTTGTAGAAAACTGGAGGACAAGGAATGCTTCTAACACTAAAGATACATCTGATAAAAATTCCTCCATTTCCCCTTTCAAAATGAGATTCAAACACTATATCAACATATTTGGGTTGAAGACAACAAAATGGAATGTAGCAAATTTACTGACTTCACAATTTGGAGAGAGGACCTTGCCCTGTTCATCATTTCTTTGGGCAGTGTTAAGCTTGTGAAAGTTTTAATTCACTCAGGTCAGCTGGTCGGTGAGATGGTAGATTACAGAGGCAGCAGTTCAAAGCCACAGAAGCAGGATCCTTTTTCACTCTCTTTTGAAGAGACATGCTAGAATTATTCCAACCAGTTCAGATGGCAGAGAAACAGGGAAATCAAAGTGTAAAAGAAAATACAAACAAAGTGCAATGTCTGTTGGGTCTCATTCCCATAATTCAGCCCTTCCAAATGCAGAAGGTTGACCCTTCTTGTCCTTTTTGTTTAGAGGCCAGTTCCTCCCTGGCCCCCTGTGGATGTGAGTCAGAGGAGTCAGTAGCATATGGGGGTCTGTGCTTTCCTCTTCTCTGGGTTTCTCCTATCTTCATCTCAAATAGTTGTGACTTTTGTGTTCTATATCCTACTTTTTCTTAAAAAACTACATTTATGATCTGAGGCCCTTTTTCAAAATAGACCCTAACCCCTCTGGCTGCTATTTCTTTTTTAACTGGGCTGCAGTCTTCTATGTCAGCTGCTGCTAATTGGTCCCTTAGTTGCAGCTAGGGAAATAATTGGTTTATGTTGGTCTCTTTGAGCTGTGATAGGGTTTTTTCATCTTATCTTATCCACAATACTCTTGAATACCCATCATACAGAAAGATTTAGAAGACAGGAGCTTTAAATATCCTAATACATTTGGTATTAAAAATTAGTCCTCAGAGTCTAAATCCTTTGGATTTAAGTAAAGTTGCCGCTCTTAACTTCCGTATTCTGAGGTAATTTTAGATAAAGAATATGCACAGAATTGCTTAAGAGGGTTCAGCAATCAAAATCTGCTGCTGTCTGACCTAGCAGAATGCAGTTGCCTCCTTTCCCCATAGAATACACATACATCCTTCATGGAAATCCTGCCAAATGAGGTAAAATTCATCTTTACAATGGGCTGGGATCATACCAACCAAATACTTGGAGATCAGTCAGATCTCTGAAAAAAGTCACTGATAGATTATGAATCAGAGAGATGACAGGATGTATTGTTTGTGGAAAAAAAAGACTTCTGGCAACTTGCCTGCTTCCCCAGGTCCTGGAGCACAGCCAGGTACACATTATTATGACATAAATGAGTTTGTAAAGTGCATTTAATGGTGTATCAACCTGTTTCATTTACCTGATAGCAGCTTTTGATCATTCTTAAGAGTTTGCAATTTATTCTGTTTGCTTTTCATTTTTCTTTGTAGTGCATCAGCCATCAAATTTTTTTTTGGCATGAATTTCAATGATGCTTATATTACTAGATCAGCAAACATATGAGGATATTGCATTTTATGGGATCATTTTGATATGTTGTTTGTTCACCTCTTCACCAGTGTCCAGCAATAGTGTTCTCTAATTGCCCCATTTATTTTGTTGAAACATATAGTTGAAATCAACCATACATCTGAAGTAATCAGCTTTAAGAGAATGAACATTTTTTCACCTACATAATTTCATTGCAGCTTGCAAGGTGTAACTTCAAGGAAATTTAGTGCAAATTTTTGGCATACTTCTATTAAATTTCATGAGGCCATTTTAAATAGAAATTTATTTTAGCAAAATAAAGGATGGGAATTCAAAATAAAGTGAGATATTTTCTGAGCTCTCTTCCAGCCCTCTCTGGGCACATATACTTGCACAGGGAGCAATGAAAATATAGGTTCTGATATTGCAGCAGCCTGTCCATGTTCAGCACTGTGAATTGCACATGAACTATTAAGGCCTGCAAGTGAATGAGACTCCTGGGTTCACTCTGCTTCTTCAAGATTCAACCTGAGTACAAGGTATGGCTTTCAAGTACTTTAGATCCTAAGTTTAGAGGGGCAAATTCCCTCTGGACTATGTGTTAATACTTCTCCTGCAACCTTAAACTCTATTCCTAACTTTTGAAACATGGAGCAGAGGGAGTGTACACAGAGTGAGGCTCTGTGTAAATGCTGCTGTGTTTCCTTATTCTGTGAGGAGCTGCCACCCTGTGATGTAGGTCCTCTCTCTCCCCCAATAAGAATTGTTTGGTGAAGAAGGCCATGGCCAATATTACCTGTTTCCTTTGATAAATCCACTCCTGAAATAGTCTGTCTTCATCTCTTCATTGAGCAGTGACTATACAGATGTGACAAATATTGGTTATACTCTTCTGACAAACCTGAGAGGTCCCACAGACAAAGTAAAATAAAACATTACCTCATTTGAGAAAATTAATAGTTAACTGACTACTTTCAAAGGGTATTAAAAAAAGTAAACCAAACATTTCCTATGTTGTTTATTCTTAGTTTAAATCTATCTAATAATTTTAATCTATCTATCTAATAGGTCTATCTATCAATCTATCTATCTATTATTGTTATTTAAATAGTTTGACAGCCCCCCCAAAATTCAGTATTATTTCTCAACTCTGGTAAAGCATCCAAACAATATGATAGTTGTATTACTGAAGGGAGAACTGTATGCTGAGATTTCTCAGAGGAGCACTTAATGAAAAGCCATATTAGCTATTGAGGGCTACAGCAAACTGTAATGAGATTTAAAGACTGGTCTACCTATTCTTTCAGAGCTACATGTCCTTGGAGAATTTACTACAAACACAGGAATGCTATAACCAATTTAAGAGTAAAAGTGGATATTTGTACAAAGGGCAAATTTGTACCTGCTGTTAAGATTAAGCTCCCTCCTATTCCTGAAATATGATTATTTAAGGATTCACTGTCATGCTATATATTAATATTTTATCCTTGCAGTGAGGATATTGATCTTGAACGTAAACTGCAGCATTTGCACTATTCAGATCCTAAGTTATCAACAAGTCAGATTGATCTGCACTTATTATAAATGTAATTGTGAAGCTTAATTCAAATGACTCATTTCATTCAGCAAATGAGTTGGAAAAGGACAGCATTTTAGATGTTGTGACCTGAAACTATGAGTATGAATTCTGAACTCTCTATGGTTGGTTGAAAAACATTTTAAAGTGGATTTTGTTTGGGTTTTCTCTATCTGTTGGACACAGCTTCAGTCTGTTAAATTACAAAACAATAATTACTGAGATCCTAAAGGAGAAGTTGGACACATTAGTACAAGAACAGTCTTTCAAGCTGTCTTTAATTCAGTGTAGCAGAACAATACAGTCAATAGCAAAGCAACTACCCTAAGCTGAACTGAAAGCTGAGAATTGCCATGCAACAAATTAAATTAACCATTTCACACATAATGGAACAAACTTGAATAAATTTGCCTCTAAGACATAAAAGCTCTTACAAACACTGAGATTGTATTTGTATAATATTGGTCTATTGTAACTGAAATTAAAAAATCAAAAATGTTGAAAAACACGACCACTAAAGAGACTAAAGTATTTCAGATGTTGACTCTTTGCAGCCTAAAGTGAAGAAAATGAAAGTTTAACAAGCAAAGAATGTACCCAGTGAGAAAGTGTTTCATCATTCATGCACACATACTCTCATGCTCTTTGAACTGAATTTCAGAAAAGAAATAAGCTGTCCTATATCTTTAAAGCCACCTGGATAATTTAATGTACTGTCTTCAGTGCTGAGATATTTTCAATCAGTTTGTCTCCCTAGGGAAGGGTGGCAGGGTTCTTCCTCTGTCCTCAACAGTAATATGGTCTAGGTTATCCTAGGATGTGTCATCTTGTAAGCTTCAGCACAGCTGTGTCGAAGACAAAAGTTTTAGGATTGCAATTGTACTTGGGTGATCAAGTCAGGTGTAGACAAGAGAATTTGGTGAAGAATTTCCTAACTGTAGATACAACTCAGATATTGTGGCGGTGCGTGAGATAAGTCCTAGGGTTGTTTTCATGTTCAGTTAATTGCAGTTTAATATGCTTATTGCTAAATGGTTCATTCCACGTACTCTCCTCCTGCTCCCTCTTTGGTTTATTCCTAAGTTGTTTACCCCAAGACAGTTATATGTCAGTCTTCAGTTATGTAACCACCTGGCCCTGCCAGCCACCCTGGGGCCCCTCCCTGCACCTAGAAACTTCTAGGTAGGCCCCTAGGTGATTGGTCAGGACCAAAGGCTCCCCTCCCCTTATTCCTTTCATTGGTTGTTGTGTTGATTGATGCCCCCTGAACCGCTCCCAAGACTGTCCCCATTGGTCCCATGTTCTGCCCTCCCCTGTGCTCCTCCCCTGGTTAAAAGATCCTGCACCCAGGTGCTCAGGGTCTCTTCGGAGCCCTGATCCCGAGGTAATAAACCCTCAGTTGGTCAGCTCTCAAGAGTCCCACGTCTCGTCCTTGCCTGCGCCATAACAGTGGTTCTGCTTCTTCGGTCACAAGATCCCCAGTGTTGTGGTGGCAGGGCTGGCCGGAGCCGGCAACACTTGGCTGCACCGCCGCAAGATATAATTATCATTGGAATAACATGTGATTTGGGTTTTAGCACATATGAAATCACACAGTGAAAATCTTTTTAGGTTCTGACACTGGCTTAATTATTCTCTTATGTGATCTTAGTAATAAAATGGGAATGATATTTAATCTCTAACAACAGGAATGGAGAATATAATCAATGATTTATTTCAATATTCTTACCTCAAGGTTATGAGTAGCTTTTATCTTCACTTCTTATTGTAGCAAGATCTCTACATCCCCTGAAGTAATTAGTAGCACATTACAAGCTTTGACAAGGTATTACTTAAACATATTTATTTTCAGAAAGTAAGAAGGAATTGCAGATTTCTGTGGTTCAAAACACAAGCTGATTAGTTTAAAATTATATCTACCGAGAACAATGTCTCTCTCAAAGCAGTCTTTTCTGTAGGTGGTGTTATGGAAATCATGCCATATATTAGAAGATTAATTTGAAACATTTTTTCTCCCTGAAGTAAACTCAGAACATCATCTACTGATGATTTGTTTTGATAAAACAGTATTTTTAAGTTTAGTTCCTGAGAAAATTCTCACTTCATGCAGTGTTGGAAGAGTTAGAAAGACTTTTGAGAGTGTTTTCCACAAGATTTATTTTTTTAATTCCCCAGTCTGAATCATTTCAAACAGGTTGGTTTATTTTAAAATATGTGAAAAGACAGAAATCTCAGTAGACTAATTAATTTTTTTTCTTTTCTTTTTTTGTCTCTAGGGTTGAAAATAAGTACTGTTCCTATAATTTTTCCAATATTTTAGACTGAACTAAAGGGCATGAGCTGTTCATACAAGATTTTAGATATTTTGGGGCATAAGCTATGTCCATTTTTGGACAAGTATTTGGCTCATAATTACAATTTTGGGTGATGTTGTTTGTGAATCTTACTCTTCTGTTTTGTCAGACTTTTGAGAGATTCAGCAGTTAGACTACACTGATTTGCACAAATTGAAGATCTGGTATTGAGGATGTTGACCCATATGCTGTGTGCAGACAGGGAATATGCTTCATGAAATCTTGAAGAGGAAAATTACTTCTTTCAAAATGATGGTATGAATGTAAACAAACAACTTGAACAGATCTTGAGGTAATGAAACACCTGATATAGAAAGTCATTCTAGACCCTTGAAACTAATGTGACTCCCCATGTGGGTGTGAAAACAGGAAACACAAGGATGTAGAAACGAAACAGAAAGAGAGGATGGGAATATATTTTCTCTATTTCTTATGTCACCTGAGCTGTCTGAGCAATCTGTCATGTAAAATACCTTTAAGTAAATTTGTGCCTGATATTTGGTGCTGTTCTGTATGATTGCATAGTTTTCATAAAAACTTGTTGGATTTTTTTTAATATTCATGAAAGTAAAATTTATCTTGAGATGGAAATGCACAACCCAACAGATACTTTGATTGCTGTAGATAGAAGAACTTGAAACAGAGATGAAACCTTAACGAAAGTTTGAACTTAATTTTTGTGACTGTTTGCATTACTGGACTTTTTTTCCAACAGCATATTTATAGTATTTCAGTAATGCTGTCCTAGTAACATTTCCAAAGCATTTCTTGTGATTTTTTAATTCATTTGATGGTGAGCAGACTCACAAAATTAGTTTCTTCATACAAATCTTCAAGTATTTTATGCACTGTTGATTTCATTAGAACTTTTCCACTCTAGAGTCTGTAAATAACAAATTCATGCCATCCAGTGGGAACCAAGTAGCATGTCACCAAAGTCAATCTGATGCTGATGGCCCTGCAGCAGTTAGCATCCCATAAAACAGTGAGAGTAGTTAAAACCCACAGACTACAGCAGAAGAGCATAAATGCAGGATTTACAAGATCATAGACCTTGAAGAGAAAAACATCCACTCAGATCAAGAAAAAATGAGATAAAATTCGTGATAATCCCAGAGCTAGGGACTGGCAATACTAAGATCTAAAGAGTAAGGGGGAAGCTCAGGTGGTGCAGTATTTCTGGGACAGAGCTGATCTCATACAATTTAGGGAACATCACCTACTTCAATTAAAGTGATAAAAACATTGGGGAGGAAAAGCATCATCTTCTGCTTTCCTCTCCAGTACTTCAAAAGAGTTAATAAGAAGTGTCTTTTGAAAAAAAGGACACTTCATATGGGGCAATTCCAGGTCGAATAGGTCTGATGAAGTATTCAAAATATAGAGATCATTTTTGGTCCTTTAATACTATCATAAATTAAAAATTAAATATTGGAAAGACAAGAAAATATTCATTTAAGTTATATTGGAAAAAATTGCATCTTTCCTCCTTTATTGTTTCCCATTGACCTAACTGAATTTTTACTCAGATTTTAATGTATTTTAAAAAGATAACTGCAAAATCAAGCGTGAATTGTTCATGTGAAAACGTCCTTTTTCGGCAAAATTGGCAGCTAAAGAGGTTTTAAAGACCATGAAGACCATAGGAAAAGCAGAATAAAACATTGGCACATTGGCCTTGGTTTGAGATTATTTTTTTATACTTGAGATGAAATATTTTTTTCCTGATTTTTCTTCCCTGAAAAAAATTAAAAGGGAAAAAAAGAAAAAAAAAGATAAAATGAGGGAAAAAAAACCCCCATTTAGAAGATAATGCAAAATAGAAAACAGAAAACACCCACTTTTCCACAATGCTGTTCATTAACTTCAGTGCTGTCTTTGGTGGAAGGTTTGTTTTGGAAAAAAAAGTACGACGTTTTAAATAACTTTTCTAGTTCTACTGTTACTGAAGTAACAGTTACCTATTATTTTACTTCATTACAGGTTGTTAAAAAGAAAAACACCAACATTTTTGTTTTCTGTCCTGCTTTCAACTTCTAATTTTGACTTTTTTTCATACAAAGGTTATTTGCAATAGTTTTTGTCTAGATTATCGATTATTTAGGATAGAAACAGTGCCTTAATGTACTTGTTTTGAATTATCTTCACAGTAACTCATATGGTGCTGTATTTTGGTTTTGTGGCTGGAAACAGTGCTGATAACACACCAAGGTTTTGATTACTGGTGACCAGTGTTTGCACAACATCAATGTTTCGTGACTGGTTAATTTGATAAGGAGAAAGTGGATCTTGAGAACCTCTCTCTGTTGTTGTGACATTTATATATGCATAAACTCCAATGAAGGGGTTGAATTTGGAGGTGGCTAAGCAGGACAGTTTTCCAAATGACAAGTCTTGAATGGTCCTATTTAAATTTGCATAAGGGAGCATTAAAAGCTGCCCAGTGTAGTGAGAAAGAGGAGGGGTCCATGGCTTGTTCTTGTTTGCCATCTATTTCATTCTACTTACACCATTTTTCAACACCAGAACAGAAGATTCTTCATTTAATTCTTTTTGTAGACAGAATAGAGGAATCCAAAATTTATTAAATTCTTTGTACTGTTAGTAGAATTTCTGGCATAACATGTCATTAATCAGAAATTATCTTCTGAATTTCCCAAATCTTCATGTGTACTTTATAATAATTATCTTGAAAGTCTAGATTTCAAAGTATCAAATCAAATATAAGAAATAGAGTTATAGCTCCATTCTCAGCGTTAACCAGTTTATGAATGTGTGTCACTTTTGAAAGAATGAAATGACAATCCTAAACTTATTTATTAGAGAATAGGTTAGTTAAATGCTTATGAAAACTAATATGGGTACAGGAGATCTCGCCTTGAAGAGGACGAATTAGATAATCTCTTGAAACTCCTTCCAAAACCATCCTCTTCCAATTTGTCTAAAGTTGCACTATTACTAAATTTTTATTATTTCTTCCTTGACTTCCCTGTATCTAGAGGAATAGTTTAGGATAAATATGCAGTTGCTCCAAACTTTCTGTCAAAAGGAATGAATCACCTGAAAAAAGCTGAATTTTTTTTTTTCTTCTATCCATGTCATGATGATGATTTTCAATCTTTTGCCTCGGTATCTTATAGAGGAAAAAAAAAAAGAAAAAAAGTGGAGGAGAGTGCAGAGAAAAAAATACAACCCGAAAACAGCTGCTTAGTGGGAAGAGAACACTGGTAGATTTGGGGAAAACAATTGCTTCACTTTTTATTTAAAGTGATTACTTGTTGTTTAGAAATAGGAGTGACTGTACATTGTGAACCTAGTGTATCTCAATTCATGTATACAGTATGAGAAAAAGCATTTAAGTACATTTATCTAACAAGACATTTAATGATCTTATTTGTTCATATTTCAATCTGAAAGTGAATTTTAAGAACTTTGTCACCCTTTGCACGGGTGATTCCCTCTCTCAAATGCAAATGCCATAATTTCAACTGGAAGACTGTAATTAATCATAGTTTCCTAAAATATGCTAATATGAGTCACTTGCAACCATGCAAATTGAATAGAGTGCAATATTTTCCATACTGTAAATATTATTTTTGTAACAAAAGTAATTGCCATTAGAAATCAGAGGATATATCCCTTTTGATATTTTTCCAATAAAAGGAATCCTGCTGTTAATGCAATATTAAAATACAAAGACTTAGCATTTATCTGAACCCAAGAGGTTCAAATGAAGTAGGTGAATTAGTTCTATTTTCTGATTATAATAACACACTTGCATAGTCCTTTCTAACGTTAATCAGTGATTCACCTCTTTCTTTTTCCCTATGAATGCTAAAAATGAAGATTTTTAAATTCCCTAGGGTTTCAAGTTTGCATTTAATTATGGATGAAAAGCTGATCATAAAGAAAAAAATTTCTGCATTATTTTTGTATATATGTTTTTTACAATTAATTTTTCTAAATTAAGTACTTTATTTTAAACATTTCTGTATATCTTCCAGATATTTAAGAAATGTTCATAGATGCTGAGTGAGGAATTCAAAATGAATGGTTATTTTTCCAAAATATGTATTAAAACTATTTGATAATCAGTATTATTTTCTCTAGAAAAAGTGAATAATGAAAATTCACAAAAGAACTTATATACTTAGAGCATATAGAAGAATGGGAAAGCAACATGTGCAACAGATGTTATAATGGAATATATTTTCTAAACTCTCCAAACTAAATGCAGCTGTGGGAGAAAGGATTATAGAAAATTCCTCAGTGCTGGATGGCAGACTTATACAGGCAATCCCACTGAGACTGAACCAAAATCTGCTAAACAGCAGGGCCTTGATTCAAGTTTTGATTCAAGCATCAAGTGCCATTTGATGTGGTGTAGGTTTTTCTTCCTGACATCCTGCTGTTGTTGGAAAGGTCAGGAGTCTCCCACTGCTTTTGTGTCATATCCGCCAACCCCACATGGAGTATTTTGGGATTTTATGATATTGCAGAGGACCCAGTGAATTGAGCAGCAGGTGGTTATGTGCAACTGCTTACAAAAATGTCAGATGACTGAGGGTCCATGGCAGACAATAGCAACCTAGAAGCTTGAATTAAAGTTCGTGATAATATGCAGTTAATTGTCCCTGCACAGATACTGAGGACCATTTAAGATAAAATTTCTGTACAGCCTTTATCGGAAGATCCAAGAAGATGAGTATCTTCTACAATAGTTATATATGTACTAAGTTTGTGCCAACCTCTTGTACACCCAAGAACTGTGTCTCTCTGACTTAAATGACAAATAAACACTTATTCACTGACAACTGAAAGAGCCCCTAAATTTCAATATTTAATTCCTAAATTGAATCTACCACAAAAATAGTCCAATTCAGAACATTATTTCAGTAAAACATGTAGAAATATATTCTCTATATTCACCAAAGTACTTTCCATGCTTTCTAAGCCATAGACATAATTCCTCATCTTTCTTAATAAAGTATTTTCTGGTCTCCACCTTCTGTTTAACTTCAGCTAATTGGTTATTAAGTTCACATAATTTATTTTATTACTGACTGCAGCTTTCAATAACTTAGATTTGGGATATTGTGTAACATATAGGTCAACAGAGAATTTGAAATGCGGTGATTTCTTTAAAATTAAATATACATATATGTATAAAAAGCAAGAATACTCAACTAATTCAGTTCAATTTGAAATGCACAGTTCATTTCATTTTCTTCCAAAAGTAGAAAAGGTAATTCAGAATTCTATAATCTTCCAGCTGATGCTCTTTGAATGATAGTGAACCAGATTTTGCCATCTTTATTTTACATGAATGGAATTGTCCATTATGAATAGTCTCAAAGATTTTTCTAAGATGATAACCACTCAAATGTTTTCATATGAGAAGAGACAAGTTGCTGTAAAATTAACGTTACGAGTGGGATGAATGCAGAAAGGTTGTATGAATATAACTTTATTTTGAAGAAGAAATTATAAGTTCCTGTATTTTTAGCCAAGTATCTTACCAAGTTGAAGTTGTTTTAGCTGATTATCTAGCGATCTTGTCTTGTTGAAATTGCTCATCTTCTGTTTCAACTTGTGGTGAAAACTATACAGCTTTTTGCCTTAAAACACAACCACATGGATTCACAATATGGCTCTTTGAGATACACTCTCTGTACTGTTCTTGGGTAATTTTCAAAGACAAAGATGATTAATGGAAGCCCTATTATTTTTACCATATTTTCCCTGATTGATACTTTTTAAAAGAGTAGACATACGTCAAGACATTTAGTGAGGCATGAAACTATGTGTGACTACCAAATTAAGTCAAGGACATCCCTGTGGCAGAGATTAAATATAAAACTGTCATTAAAAAAGTACCTGAAAGGGTCTAGGAAATAATGCCTCTGTAGCTGAAGATTAACCAATTGAAGATTACCAGCTACTGCCCATCCAAATATGGTTTTTTTTATTTATTTTAAGGGAAAAAAATCAACTGAAGAAGATAAACACTGCAGCATAAAGACAGATTTTATTTTAGGCAAACACTTGGTTTTGGTTGTTTATTTTTTTTCCCTTCCTCTGGAGGAAGTAAAAGTAGGCAAATTCTCTCACAGAAAGATTATCAAAATGAAATATTTATACAATCCATGACATCAAAAACTTCCCCCCACTCCCCTTTCTTTTATCTCTATGGTTATAGTTTATTTCTATGGTTAAAATAGTGATGTTATATTTGAATTATAAGTGCTATATCATATTGGACATGTTTGAATAGAGGTTGGTTTAATCCAGATCTGTGTTTATATAAATTTACCTGATGAAATGGTAGTAATAACAGTTGTTGCCTGTGACAACACTTTGAGGAAGACTCGAATGATTATGCATCTAGAATGAGGGTAATGCAGGATTTAGATTATCAAAAACACTTCTAAAACTCTCTCCTCCATGACTAAAGCTGGTTAAATGCATATTATCATCTGGATCATGCCCAGAATTAGCATTCTCCTTGATAAACT
Organism: Zosterops lateralis; assembly: GCF_965231275.1. Classification (NCBI taxonomy): domain Eukaryota; kingdom Metazoa; phylum Chordata; class Aves; order Passeriformes; family Zosteropidae; genus Zosterops; species Zosterops lateralis. The sequence goes on along the minus strand of NC_139764.1, from coordinate 101,230,072 downwards.
GACCCTATAATGACCTATCTCCTTCAGTTGTTTGGGTTATAATACCCAAGTGTTCTTCTGATTAATTCTGTGAATATTCCTCTATCACAGCTTTCAAATTTAGGTATTTTAAGTAGTCTATGGAAAAGAAACTGTATTTGTGGGACTCCTTCACAAGTAACTTTAAGCAGTAAGTTGCAGCATTGAATTCCTCCATATTTGCCCTTATTCTGGTGTCAAACTAATATTCCCGAGTACATAACAACAGATTCTTTCCCTTGGATATTTTTTTTTCCCCTTAGGACATTTACTCCAAAATTGGGAGCAACAGGTTCAGACTGAAGAGTGACGAGAATTGCTTACAGTTTATCCCAATCTCAGTTTTCTTCAGGTTTGAATTAAATCCCGGGAGTGCAGGTGTGTTTACCTCACCAACAGGAATAACCTCAAGATATCCAAAGTACTTCTTGAGAGAAAATAGCACTGCCATGCTGAAAAGGGTGAAATATACTTAAATAGGGTCTATTTTTGCTCATAGATACTACAGAATCACTATAATTTTGATTATGCTATACTTTCCATAACACTGTTTGGTACTTCCTGGTTATATAGATATTTATTAGATATAAAAAAATCATGTTAAAAGTTTTAGAGAGTTTGACTGTGCAATATAACGCTGCAAAATATAACTGTGAAGATTACTTGCACTTTTGGACCTTTGTGTGTACATTACAGCATATCCTTCCTCCAGGGATTGGTCTCATTTATTGTGCAGTTAATGAACAAATACTGGTGTGGTCCCATGTTATCTTTATTACACTGAAGACAAAAGTGATAATATTCCCAACAGATTTTTGTAGCTGTCCTTAATATAATATGCAAGTGCTTCACAAAGACTGATTTATTTACTTTTTTTTTCTCTGCAGCTTCATAATATGAAGAAATATTCTTCTAATTTGACATGGAGAATCTGGCCAGTTTTGAATATCTGGATCTGATTTATATCAGCATATGTTGCATCATGCAGCACTCTGTATTTAAATATAGCACAGCTCCTAGGACTTCGATTGCAGCTGAAAATATTCAAACCAAAAATCACAGCCTTTAATTAAAAACACGGGAAATGAAGAACATGCAATTAATGATCACCTGTTAATTGTTTGAGTAGAATGATTTTTCCATTACATAGCCATAACTCAATTCCCCAAAGCAACACTTATCTTCCTCTTTGATAAAAACATTGCTTTACTTTCCCCAGAACTATACATTCCCAGCTTCTGCAGTAAATAGCACAGTATGAGTTTCCCTTTCACATAGCTCTTCATAGCTCTGGTTCATCTGCAGTCTAATTCTGTTCTTGTGCATTAGTGGGAAGAGCTGTTATATAATAATATAAAAATGTTATTGTGCATACAAAAAACTTGGTGAAATTAATCAAAACGTTAGCACTTGGCAAGAGTTGTATGAAAAATTACCAACTGAATAGTTAACATTGATAAAATTGTTACTGGGTTATGATGGTCTTTTAATTCTCTCTTAGACTCTCTTATCTTGAAATTTGATGTCCGAAAATTGCTAGAAGCATTGCAACCAGGCTGTAACCAGTGCTGAGGAGAGTAGAGGAATTGATCCATGTATTCTCAGGGCTTTAGTCTTCCCGCACAAAGGTGTGTTGTGTTTTTTGCAGCTGTATGACCTCGTTGGTCATTCTTGCGTTGGGACTTTGGTGACTCCCACACTTTGTAGCATCGTTCCCTAACCACCAGGTTTGTATCCTGTGTTTGTGTCCGTAAGCCATATCTTGTACTTGATTCCCTGAATAACACCCAATTTTTATCTCTATATCTTCAATTTGTTAAGATTGATTGGAACTCTATTCTTGTCATCAAACATACCTCTAAGATTGCACAAAGATTTATTTTTCTGTTTTTTCATCCAATTTATTAATTAAAATAATGAATTGTTCCGTATCCAGGGTCTAGGACAGATCTTTCAAGAGCTGTATTGAGCAAGTCTTTCATTTTGTTTGATAGACTGCTATTAAAACTACACTCTAAGAATGGGTTTTGACTCATTCTTTAAAAATATGTGAGTGGTTTATCTTCAGCTATCTTTATTTGGTCAAATTGCTCATGAGAAGGACATCTAAGACACTGCCAAGAAATCATACCACAGCCAAGATAAATGATACGTGCTCTTTCTTTCACATGCTCACAAGACCAGCTTCCATGTTGCAGAAGTAGTTTAGATGGATTTGCCAGTTTTTCTTATAAGATTGTGTAGGCTTTTACTCATCTCCATACTATCTTGTAGGTAATTAGAAATAGTTTGGGTACTTTTTAGAGTATTTTTCTGTAAGTAGAAGCCATCTGTTCTATATGGATGGGGCTTTTTTTGATGCACATCATGTTTGCTTCTTCCAGTCTCCCAGTGCATCACATATCCTCTAGGAGTGTTCAAAGTGTGTCAAGAGGTCCAAAATTTTCCTAACTGGTTTTGTAACTAAACATATGAAAAGCTAAAAAGAGCTTTCTAAACTAAAGGGGATTTTAACTGTGCCTTGCTTTTACTCAGCTGCATTCATAGCCTTTTTTTACTACTTTACTACTAAAATTAATGTTTTTATGGCTGTATGGTTATAAGCAGTATTTGAGGTGAAGATACATGAAAACATTAAAGAAAAAAAGAAGTGTTAAACACCAGTCTTTTACAGACTCTTGTCTCTTATTGTTATTTAGAAATGTACTTGCAGAAAGATTTTTTTTCTAGTGTTAACAATCCTTTCAGTTTCCATGTAATTCTTCTCTTGATATTTCTGACTTTGTTACTTAAATCATTCTGCACTTGTGTTCAATAAACAGGCTATATTTTAAATATTCTATGTAATGTTTTATTAATTTTAAATGATAACCTCTTTCTGTACTTTCTGTCTTTTCTCTGCAACCAAACATTTAGTATCTGTGTGCCTTAGATCAAACTCCTGCTGTTTTTTTACTTTTTTTTTTCCTTTCTCCTCCTTTTTTTGCAGACTTTCAAGATTCTTTTTAAAATGTATCCTCCCAAAACCTATTTTTTGTTATTTTGTCTTTATTTTTCTCATATTCTTTATCTATATTTATACATATTCTTTATTCTTTCCTTCATCTTCTTCATGAATTCCCTTCATCTGGTGATCTTTTTGTCATACAAATTCTGTCTTTGTTAATATTGCTGACCAGTTCCTCTCTCTTGAAATATCAGTTGACTCACCTTCAGTTATTTATCTTTTGTATCAAATACTTACCTGAAAAAAACTACTTTGGAAGAGAGGAAATAGAAGGAGGGAATTCCTCATAACTTCATTCTATCTCTGTACTTGCTCCCTTGGTCATTGGGGTTTTTTACTGTTTTAAATATTAACTATGCCAGCTTTTTTTTGGTAATGAAACTTGGTCAGAGAGTGCACTTTAAAAGACTTTGGATTTCTTTTGATAGTGAACCTAAGGAGAAAATCGAGGCAAATCCAAACTAACTTAGCTCTAGTTAAGTTTGGTCTCATAATAACTTTTGTGTTTCTCCACAACATGACCTGAGAGAAATTATAGAAGTACTTTGATACATAAGGCAGCATTTCTTTTTCTTCTTGCCTGCAGGCAGAGGATATATTCAGTGTATTTTCGACAGAGAAGGAAGAATATCTAGGTTAATAGAAAAGCATATGGAGATAAGGTTAATAGAAAAAATATATGGAGAGAAAATACGTAAGTACAAAGTTAGCATTGCACCAAGTAGGCAGATGACTAAAAGGGAACTAGTTTATATTTAATAGCTGACTCTTTCCTGGGACACGTCTGATTTGGCTTCATTAAAAAGATAGAACTCTTTCTGGCTCTTTCTTTAGGTGTGGTTCCTGAAAGTCAGTGAGAAATGGAGTGATCTCCATTCTCATTGATTCATCAAGAGGCATTTGGAACTTTGCAGGAAAAGGGCAATAATGAGTACACCACAAATAGGTTTTACCTAATCAGATATCCTTTATGCTCTTATGCAAATATTTGGCTTTTGTCAGACTAGAAATTCTTTGGAGGTAAGAATATGATTTCCACTTGTGACACTACTGGTCAATTAGAGTGCAGAGCATAGAAAATCCACATGAACACTCTCAGGAACAGAAATGCTCTGGGGAGTAAGGCAGCCACAGTGAGGATGGGCCAGAAGTGGTGGTTCTGTCCTCCCCATTCTCTGACCCAGAACTCTCACACTGCATGTGGCAGAAGTAGAAAAGCAGAGGGGTAAAGGCCTGGCTCCTGTCTACAAATTTATTTCTGAAAACGTTGATGGAGGTGACTTTAAAAAGGAGGCATTTGCTGAAGGAGCAATGACTTTTGCAATCCTGTATAGTTTGCAGTGCAGGGTTTGGAAAGCCATAAAAGAAATAGAACTACTCTAATGGAAAATGATAAAGAAATGGATTTCAGTCAGGCTTGCACTTCAGAAAGAAAAAATTCTGGCTGTATCCCAGAAGTCATGTCAGATGGATTTCATGGCAAAGAAATGTAAGGGATAAAGGTAAATTTATAGAAGATAATGTGTACTCTGACCTCTAAAAAGAACTTGCATTTTATAATGTACAATTCGCCAGTTCATCTCTATGTATTCACATTTTCTCTTATGCTCCTCCCAACTCTCTGTCTCTATAAAGTAATTAGTTATTAATATTTTGCACTCTTTAAGTATATTAAAATCAGGGATTTATTTCTAAATTGTACTGTTTGTGTCATTACTAATGGAGCTACAGCTTTAAGTAAAGAATGTTTACCCAGGCACATCAAGTATTCACTATGAAAGCAATTAAAGGGTTTGATGTTCACAGTCAAGTATTAATATTAATGTGTGAGAAACTGCATCCAAATCATTTAGAGGTGGTTAGGAAGACCTCTGGGAGTGAGACAGCCATAGAAAGCAGTGAAATGATTACAGCTGTATGGGAAAATAATGGAAACAGCTACTGTCTAAGCATCCTCAATAGGGAAGGAGGATCCTCAAAACCTAAATGAATGTGACTATAAGTGGCAGCATTTAGGTTTGATTTGCCTGCTATAAAACATTTTACATTAGTAAGTGTCTAGAGCTTTTGCACTCAAATGTATTTTTATCACTTGTCTCCAAATCCCTTTATGGATAGTACAATTAACGGCACACATGAAACAAAATTGCATGACAATAATTTGCAGACCATTATGATCTCAAAACTGGAACTGTAATTCTCATCTTCCATTCCTGACACCACCTAATGCCAGACCTAGGGTGAGCCATTTAACTATTGGCTTGATTTTTCCAGCTATAAAATTGACAGGAAAGTTCTAATGTGTCTCAGGGTATATTTGGAAGGTTAATCAATAACACTTGTAAAGTCCTTAGAATGTTGCATCAATAAGATATAAACTTAATTTGCTGAAAATGTGTTTGGATTGACTACTAATCTACAGATACTCTATTTACTATGCAGTCTAAAAGGACAAAAAAAACCAAACAAAAAACAAAAAACCAAAACCAAAACCAAACAAACAACCAACAAAAAAAACCCACAAAAAAAAAAAAAAAAAAAAAAAAACCCACCAAAAAAAAAAATTGAATTAAAAATTATGATCTCTGAAGGATGACAAGAAACCAGCTTCGTTACAAGCCTCTGTGACAGTACTTCCTTTTCCACTGCTTCAGGAGATCTGCTTTCAGATTACAGTTTCTTCATTTCTAGATGACTCCACAGGAGTTGCTTTAGGCTTGAGGATAGGATAAATCTTTTCAGTGTATCCTTTTTTTCTGGTTTTGATTGCCTTACTGGAACTGATTTGGCATTTTGACATTCAGCATGAATTTTATGCCTCTCTCTCTCTCCTGTATGCATGTTGTCATAGCTGTGTATGCAAAAAAGCACAAATGCATTGCTGAGAGATGTCTGTAAGTCAGTGGTTGAGGGGGAACAGCGTAATGAAGAGAAACATGACATTCCCATAGCAACAGTGGCAAAGCTCTTTATGCTGATGTTGAGTAGAAAATTGCCAGTGATCTAAAGGACAGCAGAAATAAGCTGTATGTGATTCTAAAAGAATTTCTTACTTTGCCAGAAACAAGTCAATTTAAGGTCAGTGTCAGACCCCAGTGGCTGAATAACATTAATACGGAGCTAAAGGAAGACATTTGCAACTCGCATCATCTAAGGAGAGTATATTGTCCTACAAATTAAAACCCACAATTTATGCAAATATTTCAGAATATTACTTGTGTCTTGTCACACCACAATTTTTTTTTAAATGCATGTTTTTTTGAACAGTCTTAATATCAAACCTGAGATGTTCTTATTTTCTTGCTGTCTTAAAGATACATTAAAGATAATGTAATTTGGTAGTGTTTACCAAAATCCAGATGTATTCCCCACTGGATTTTAAATCTTGCATACCATCCATCTATTAAATTTTACAGCTAGATATGCTCTTACTTTTATGAGACTAATATTTTTCAAGTGTAGAAACAAATTTCTAGATGCCTCAAGCAAAATAATTTTCCAGCTTGCCTTTTGAGAAGATTTCTGTAAAACCCAAGATGTTTCAATTGGCATCTATATTTCTATTTCTTATTAAAATTGCAAACTGAGCAATAATATAACTGAAGAATCTGCAAGTGGCAGAAGTGTCTGCAAAAATCTGGTTTTACTTTTTCCATCAAAATCCTAGGTTGTTATAATTTTTCAAACCAGTCATTTCATGCAGTGCACCAGTGTTAATTACATCATGTTGTATCACAACAGCTATTTAGAATTTTCTGCATGAAATTACCCTCCAACAAGCAAAAATATTTTATCTCCAGGTAACAGCCTCCCCACAAACAATTTCTGAAAAAAATCATATTGGAAAGAGGATCTAACATTTAGTAACTCATAAAAATCCCAGCCATTTGACAATGATGTGCAGCCATTTATTTTCACAACCCATTGCTAGCTTTTCCCTTTGGCTAGACTTTATTTTAAAAATGAGACTCAAGGTACAGCATTTTGTTACTTAAAAAGTCAAAGCTACTACTTAGAGTGCTTCAGGGAGCATCACTTCATCATGAAATACTAAATTAGAGGGATATACCTATCAGTCCAGGTTGTTAAGTATCACACACAGGTTGCTGCTCTAGTGGTAATGCATTTGATGTTGATTCTAACTATACCATTGCTGGTGTAAAAGCAAAAAAGAAAAATATTTCCCTTCTTTAGAGCTGGTAGTTTCTGACAGAAAAAATGCCAAAACAGGCATAAATTTGGAAGCTGATATGAAGCCCTTTAGGTCTAATGCCTGTATTTTTTCTTTAATTATAGCGAGTTCCAGCTCTTTAATAATTCCCATCACAATCCAAACATGACATGTCAGGTCCTGTACAACATCATAAGGAATTCTTCATATGAATGTAATATTTGTGGACATATGTATGAAAGACTTCTGTAGAACTTACACATTTATTCAAATAATTTCATATGGTTGTAGATATAGAATCATAGAGTCATAGACTAGGCTGAGTTGGAGGAGAAAGATCAGTATCATGAAGACCAGCATCTGGCTCCGTGCAGGACATCCAAGAATCCCACCAAGTGCTTGAGAGTATTGTCCAAACCCTCCTAGAACTCTGTCAGGCCTCCCCTGTCCCTGGGGAGCCTATTCCAGTGCCCAATCACTATTTGGAGGAAGAACCTTTTCCTAATATTTAACCTAACCCTACTCCTAACTCCACCCCTAACCTCAACCCTTCCCCTGCCAGCACAACTTCAGGCCATTCCCTCAGGTCCTGTCACTGTCACCACAGAGCAGAGATCAGTGTCTGCCCCTCCTCTCCCCCTCACAAGGCAGCTGTAACTGCAGAGAGGTCTCTGCTCAGTCTCCTCCAGGCTGAACTGACCAAGTGACCTCAGTCACTCCTCACATGGCTTCTCCTCAAGATCCTTCAGCATCATCGTGGCCCCCCTTGGACACTCTCTAACAGTTTAATGTTTTTCCTATACCGTGGCACCCAAAACTGCCCCAGCTCAGAGCAGAGCAGGACAATCCCCTCCCTTGCCTGGTTGGCCATGCTGGGCCTGATGTCCCCAGGACAGGGCTGGCCCTCCTGGCTGCCAGGGCACCACAGCTCATGTTCAATTTGCCATCAGCCAGGACTCTCAGGTCCCTTTCCCCAGCGCTGTTCTCCAACTTCTCATGCCCCAGTCTGCCTGTAAGTCCAGGGTTGCCCCATCCCAGGTCCAGAATCCATCACCTCCTCTTGTTGAACTTCATATGTTTGGTGATTGCCCATCTCTCATATATACATTGCTTTATGACCCTCAGTTTATTCTACCAAATTTTGAGTTTCCTCCTTGTTATCCTTGCCATTTCATTCACAAATAAATTCCCTGACTTTTTTTCAATGTGATCCCAGCCCCCTTCAAGGATCCTTACATTTCTTCAGGCTTTCCTTTGCCCATGCCTTAAGAAATTGTTTGAATAAGACCAAAACACATTTTATATCATTAAATAATGGATCAGTTTATCAGAAATAATCATTCAGATATGTAATATGCTACCAAACATTTTGTTGTTGTTCACACTACTAGCACAAAACTATAATCTCTCATACTCTCCATTAACTCAGTAAATGCAAACCTACTGTTAGCTGCCACTTCAACACATGTTGTGACAGTCTCGGTGCAGTTTCAATCAGTGTTATATTTATTAGTTTCTCTAAATGATTGAGTGGAAAGTGATAAGGCATATGAGTGTATATTCATTATTATGATAACTTTGTGATATATGAGATTAATTGAAGTATTAGTTCCAAACTAGTCTAGTGCCTGAGTTCACCGATTGCATGGGAAGTGGGCAAAAAATCATCCTCCATTTATAATGCAATGCTCTTATGGTCAAGTGGGTAACTTTACAGGTAGAAGATAGAAATCAGGTATCTTTATCTCAACATGGTTAAAGCACTGAACCGTTGGTTAAAATTGTATAGAGCAATTACATATAGATTAACTCCATTGTCCTCATTACTTCATAAGTGTAAAAAAACCCATGTGACCCGTTGATTTTCTCCATTAACTCATGAAAACGCTAAAAATCTCTGTGGTGGGTCACTGGAATGAAACATTTAAAACAGTAGGAACAGTAAAGAAACTTTCACACTTATTTCATTCTGCATTTTGGCTGAACAAGAGCATGGTCAAAAGATTTGTAAGTAAATATAAATATATGCTCTAAAATGGAAATATCTGACATTTGAAGAAAAAAAAAGGCAAGAAACTTGGAGCAACACTAGTCACAGTATATTAATTCTGTTCAAAAGCCCTTGTCATTTGTTCCATTATCTGCTCAGAATTCATTTTGCAATAAAATGCATTTTCCATACAGCTATAGTAAAATGAACAATCTTTTCAATGTTACAAGAACTATTTTTGTCTCAAAAGGAGATTACTTATTAGTGGAATATTTTTCCCCAGTCTTTGCAGCTTTTTGTGGCTTGTAGTTTGAGTTTTCTACAGCATAAATGTTTTCCTCTCCTTACTCTTTTCGACCTGTTGCTTTATGCTGAAGAATTAATTTTTTAGATTTAATTTTTAGAGCTATTTTGGAGCTCTGTGTAGTCAGGAAAAGAAAAGGAAAACAGTGAACTTTGATCTTTTCTTTCCTCAATGTAATAATGTGCAATTTCCTGTCTTACCTTCAGTACTGTTTTCATTTACATTATACTTTTTATTTTACAGCAAGGCAAGCACAAATAAAATACATTACTAGTTTCCTATTACCTTCCTGCACATACTAGTGGAAGAGCACAATACTGCCTTTATGTGAAAATGAAATCCTAAGCTTATCTCATTTCAGCATTAATAGCAAACTTGCTGACCAATATATTAAAATTATTGTACAAGAAAAACTGCTTCCTAGGCTGTTCATATTGAGTCAGTTTCATTCACTGTGATTCTATATCTGAAAGTACAGACTGCAAAATGTGGGGTTTCAAACTGAAATAACATAAATATTTACAGGAAATATTTTTCTTTAGATATTTGGGAGTAAGGTTTTCTGGGATTCATTGTTCACTGAATTCAACAGGAATCTTACCCATGACTAATGGCAACAGAATGTCATGGTCATGTCAGACTCTGACCCATATCCTGATTTGCCCTGATACCTTAAAGGAGAGTCTTCCCCAAGAACTAGTTTCTGTCTCTATATAATGAGCTTGTGAAAGGTTGCTTAGTTGCTTTTGCTGCAACATGGTGAATCATAGAGCTATCTGAATTGCTTTACTTCACTCTACCTTCTTCGATGATGGACACTGTTTTAGACTCCTTCATCAAGAATTGTTCCCTATATATGCAGTTTTGGCTTCACATTTGACCAGGCAGATGATTCAAGTTTCAGATTTTATTAAGTGTAGAGAGCCTGACTGAAGAATGGCTGCGTTCCAAAGGACATATACTATGCGGCTAGTAAAAGTTTAAAAGGTCAAAATGTCATTGAGGCAGATCTGGTTTAGTTAACAAAATGCAGAAGCTTCCTGAGGAATGTAGAGTAAGCCATAAAGATAAGGATAACACTAACAGTGGGATTAGGACTTAGCAACGTGTGCGTCATTGGCTGAGAGCCAATAAGGAGCTATACTTTTGCAATATGTATGAGCTAGTTATGAAGTGTATAAAAATGTAAGACAATTAAAATAAAACGAGATTTGCTGACCATGATAGCATGAGGCTCTTCTTCCACGGCTCAATAAATCCCTTACAATTAAGTTTTTTAAGTTCCATAGCTTGCTAAGTTCCTAAGACTAGTTCTCCTATAAACCTTACGCACTATGATATTTAGCACCACAATGCTGCAATAATAGGCCCCCCGTGCTGAGAGTAGATTCCTTTGACACCCAGCTCCTGTAGAAGTTTTATTAATGCTGGCATTTTAAATAAATAGGATGCTAAATACTTCCATGCCTCAGTCAGGAAAAAAACATGTCTTTTAAATCCTATGCAATCTGACATATTCAGCTGGATTTGCATTTGTTTACACAGATATGGGATCACAGACCAACCAACTAGACCAGTCCCTACCCAGCCAGAAAAAAATTCTGTCTGGAGAAAATGTTCATACACAGTATATTTTTACCAAAACTCCTTTTCTCTGTGATCTAGGAGGGGAGATCTTTGGTACCTGCAGATTCAGAGCTGGTGCCTAACCTCTGAGTTTAGAGCCCCTGGATTTTGTATTTTGGCATTGTTCTTACCTACATTTTATCTAAGACATCATCATCAAGTAGAAAGACAATGATGGCAGTGTTTCTAGAGTTCAGCCATTGTAAGTGTTAGATTAAGGCTGCATACCTAAAATTTACACAGCACTTGTGTTGCAATTTGCTTTTTTTTCCACCTGTATCTTCTGTCACTGCTAGCTGCTTAAAAACCCAGCGTCAGCATCCAAGGTATGGGTCACCCTCTTCCTTTAAATCCATAAAGTTGGAGGCATGAATCTTTCAGCTGAAGGATTAACAAATGATTCAAATTGAAGAAGATTATTGATTTATTTTGTTTCTGGAGTCAGCACTTCAAGATTTGGAGAAAGACAACTATGAAATATATTAAAACCAGAAAAAGGTACCATCATTGGAAGTTCCTCTGACTGACATTTCTTATGTAAAACTTAGTAATGATAAAACCAGATATCTCAGTTAGGTACTTCATAAACATGAGATGAATTATCCTCTAGGGAAGTAATTCCACAATCACTATAAGGGGAGCTTAGTATGATTGGCTTCAAAACTGGAAACTATATTCTTAGTGTCTAAACTTTGATGGTTTTTGCTGTCTACTTTAAGATATGATGCATCACATCACTGAACCTGGCCAGAATCAGGTACACCTAACAGGAACTCCATGCCAGCTTGTGGTTTGTACTGACAACCCTCAGCTCTGCAAGGATTGTCAAACATGCTGCCTGCAAAACTGGCAGGCTTCAAATCTGTCCTTCTGTTTGTGATAAAGATTAAGGTATGCCTGGAGACCTCTGATAGCTGTATGTAAGTAAAAAGCTCATTATCAGGTCTGACAGAAGAGCAAAAAAAGGTAGAGATAGAAAGAGAAAATGGAACCCCCTCAAGCATGAACTGAAAACTTGAGGCTGATAGGTAGAAACCTCACAGATTTGTAGATGATAGCAAAGAAGTGTCTGAAATCATACAGTCCCCATAAGCTTAGTGCTTCTCAGTCTGTAATCAGAACAAGCCTCAGGCTTATAGGTTTGGACAGACATTTGTTACAGGACTGTCTTTAATTGCCCACACCTGATTCAATAGTTTCTTCAGTTATCATTGTGCATCATTCATCACTGCCCCACTGCCTCAAAAAAATCACTGCCAGCAACAGAGAGATGAGCAGTCTGAAAGGGAAAAGTTTCTATGTGCATTTGAACCATTGAAGGTTTTTCAGCTTTTTATTTGCACTCCACCTGTAAAAATTACCCTCATTTTGAGCAAGAATGTTATTGTAGACAATTATACTTTAAACAAAAATAAAGGGGATGAAATTGAATATGAGTGTTCAAGAACCAAGTATCCCACTTCATATCCTTGTTTTACTAAAGATAACTGGATCAACATTTCCACAAGTTGCATTCTCAGGTGCCCTCTAGAGAGATTATCATATTTTGCATACAAATACATATATATCAACACTCTAAGATGTTTTTGCCTAGTACCCTTCTAGACTTGACTATAACAATAGGTAAATAAATATGTACTGTACAACTTTATTAGTAATGATTTTTAATTCAGGATAATATCTAAAACCATATCAGAAATTAGCATCTTATTTTGCTAAGTGCTGTGTAAAAACTGTAAGAAAGCAGTTTCAGCTCAGAAGTTTATAAATTAAGTACTTCATGCGCATCTGTTATGCAGAGCTTAAGGGAATCAGAAATGATTTGTAGAATCAAACAAGGCAAGAGACCCTGTTGGTAAACAGAATTTCAATTCTGAAAAATGTATAGGCAATCCCAAATGAACTTTTTTATCTTCTTTCAATTTAGTTTGTATTTGTCCACTGTTAACTCTGCAGTCCGGGTAGATTTTTCTCCCTTTTACTTACTGAACTGACCACAGCTGTCAGGAAGGAAACCTCCTCAACTACAGATAAATCCTAGTTAGACTCTGGGAAAAAAATCACTGGAGAACATGTAGCATGCAAGGTAGTCCAGCAAACTGTCATAATTTCAAAACTTCATGACCCCCTAACTCAGTAACTATTATTGACAATATCTGCAATCACTCATTTCAAGTAAAACGTCATTGGCCAAACCAAGATTGGGTTTCACAGATGATGTAAATGTAGATAACAAGTTGAATCATGGAATCATGGAATTGTGTAGGTTGGAAAAGACATCTAGTGCAGCTATTAACACGACACTTCTAAACTCAGCCATGTCTCTGAGTGCAACATCTACCACATCTTTTAAATATCTTCAGGGGTGGTGACTCCACTGCTTCCCCAACTAGCCTGCCCTGATGTTTGACAAGCCTTGCTGTGAAGAAATTTTTCATATTATCCAAACTAAACCTCCTCTGGCGCAACCTGAAGCCTTTTTCTCTTGTACTATTGCTTGTAAAGTGAGAGAAGAGCCTAAGCCCTACCAGGATACAACCTTTTTTCAGATAGTTGCAGGGAGCAATAAGATCATCCCTGAGCTTCTTTTTCTCCAGGCTAAGTAACCCTTAGCTGCTTCTCATCAAACTTGTGCCTGGGTTGGGCTTGAAGAGCATCCTGCAGTGAGGAACCTCCTTGAAGTAAGCTGGAATAAGTACTGCCTTGGCAGTGACTTCATGTTGAAAATGTATTTCTTTACCCTCATCATAATCATTACTGAATGCAGAGAGCATCCAGCTCATCCCCCTTCTCTGGTTCCCCACCCCACTTGGAAGAACAGTCTTGCTGGAGCTGTGTCCTCTGTCTAATAGTTTATGTACTCATGTGCAGGCCTATAATCTTCCCGGTACCAGGCACTATTGTTTGGCCAACTTTCACCATGTAGAAAAAAGTTTCTACAAGCAAGATTCATGTCAACTTGATAATGTACTGCAAGTTTTTTCTGTTAATAACAGATGGCAAGGATTGTCATCTTATTGACATTAATATGTTCCCCACTCCCACTGAGCTGCTCAATGAGTCCCTGTTGGCTGGTAGGAATCAGCCAGTTGGAGTAGAATCAACCTTCATTATTCCTTGGGACAATTCCTCCTTGAGCTTGTTTTTCTTTTCTGATTTGTTTTTATTTTTATATTCTTATTTTGAATCCTCCAGTTGATAACCATGAGTCTTTCAGCATTATTTCTGTGTTTTTACTTTTCTTATCTTGCATAGATCTACCTTACATTCTGTCTTGGAGCTTAGGCAACACATTACTTTGTAAAATCAAGCCAATATGGCATAGCTGTGACTCACAAAACTGAATTTTTGGTCACAGAGATTTTGGTATAGCTTGGTCACTATTTTCAGTATAGTCTTGACATTTGAAGATGGCGTTATGCAGAGGAATGTCTTGAAAATATACAGGTTGTTACCAGATTTGCAGCTTGTGTGTGGACAATCACTTTGAAAAAAAGCAGCATTGAAAAATGCCCTTGCATCCCTGATGTTAGGAACATGTTACTGTACTTGTAGATGGCTGATCATAAGTGGCATGGGGCCCAAAATACAGAGAAGCATGTAAAACTCTTGAGGGACTAGTCACAGTTTGCTAATCTGCCTTGAGATTTCCTTGATCTCCCCAAACCCCTTCCCCCTTTGCTTGTTTGTTTTAATCAGGCAGCTGGTCTGCTGAAGCTTCCATTTCAGCTCTCTGGTCAGGTTTTCCCTAGAACTAACAATTCCTCAACTGCTGAAATGGACAAAGAATGTGGGAGCCTCCAATTCAGCTTGTACTTTTCCTTGCCTTTTACAGTCATGACTACAGGATGGAAAGGGACACCCTGCTGAGAAACACTCTGCTGTCAGAACAATTTACATTTTGCATCCCTTTGTCTTGGCACTGGCTGTTCAAAAGATCTGGTAATAGCACATGTTCTCTCCAGGAGCTTTGTATGAACACCTGAACAGATGTCCCTGAAGAAGGAGATGCTGTAGAAGACACCGTGAGCTTTTGCACTTCTTTAGTCAAGTTACCAGAATAGAAATACCATGGGGGTTCTCTGAGGTATAATCACAGACAGAGGCAAAAAGACCACCTTTGTTGTTCTCTTTCTTTTTTGCATTCATGGAGCCCAGCCGGAGCCGGAGCCCAGCTTACGCAGGTGTGTACTGAAAACTGATGTCTTGGAGCTATTTTAAATACCTATCCCTGAATGAGTATTCTGGCCTCTCCCAATCTTACAGTGGAGCTATAAGTGGAAACAAAGGTCTAGAAACTGTACCTGCACATCTGCAGGTCTCTCCTCCTCTTCAGCTTCCTTATACATTTTATTTTCTGTAAGAAGAAGTCTCAAAATAGTGGGTTATAATGTAGCTGCAGAATGAGCAGAGCTGTTCAGACTTTTCCAGGAGACAGAGTTTCAATATTTCTTCTACAATTTGCCATTTGTATGTCTACTAGATGACTAAACAGTGTAGGATTCATGCAGGTAGTATTTACCAGGGTAAGCAGTTGGGGCAGTGTATCCTCTGCAAACACCTTGTGGGAAAGGAGAGAATTAGTCCCGTAAGAGATATAATAGTAGCATTTACTTTCGTCTACAATATGTGTATATTGCATTATTTCTGTCCCAACTTTTCTGTAAAAATGAATCTGGTCTCATATTATCTCTGTTCTGGCAAACGAAAAGTTAAAATAATTTCTATATCTCACAAAATCTGTAGCTCTTTTAGAATTGTCCAAAAAATGAGTCTAAATATACTGTTGTCACTAAATGAGTCTTAATCTTGAGATGACAATGAGTTGGATTTTTATAATTTATTTAGAATTCAGTAACTCACCACCGTTATGAAGAATTAGAGTTGTAAAGAATGTCTGACAAACCATTTCTGCCTTTCTGTTTAGAACAGGCTGTCTATTGATTCGATTTTTTTTAATTTGATTGGTTTGATTTTTTCTTAGATAGTCCAGGGATTGCTCAACTCTGTTGAGTATCAACTCTCCAGGAATACAAAAAAGAAAAGAGGAATATCTGATTGCATACATTTGCAAAACTGCCTCACTTCACTCCAATGAAGCTAGGTTGAGCACTAGTAGAGGGTCAGTAATTTCCTGAAGTGAGGAATAAAATATTTTGTGATCTGTGGCTTTCGCAGTATGTGATACGTATATAAAATGTGCTGAATGTCACAGATGTGCTCAGACCCTTCCTGGGAGCTTGTTGTACATTTTTTTTTGCCTTTTTTTGTGTGTGATGGCACAATTCCACATTACTGTTCTGTCCTCTTTAGGATGGCAGCATCCACTTCCCAGTCTGACAGAAGTTACTTCTCATCTCCTGGTCTAAAAGTTCCTTTCCTTATGGGAGAGCTTTACTTCTCTCTCTCTCTTACATTAATACTGGGAACATTGTAGTTTTATTGGTTCCTCTGTTTTCTAGTGTTCATTTTTTGCAGTGGTTCGGCTTTTCCAATGGGTGCAGCTCCGGCCAGCCCTGCCGCCACTACAACCAGGGGGCCACTTTGCCAGAGGCGTGGGCAAACCCGACCACGGTGCGGATAGTGCGCAGAATAGAAAGGCGGGACTCTCAGGATGTGCAACCAAGGGGTGCGTGTTCCCCAAGGCAGCGCTCCGAGGAGAGACGCTGACCTCGGAATGCCACGGCTCTTTATTGAGTGGGTTACAGGGGTGGGATTGCGTGGGACCAATCACAACCTTTTGCCAACGTATAATGAGGGAATGCACAACTTTTGAACCAATAATAAGTAACTTGGGGAGGAGGAATACATGATGAGGGGGTGGGGAAGTTATATAACTTAAAGATTGACACTTAACAGAAAAGTGGTAAACAACTATTATGGGATAGGGTTACCAGGACAACCAAGGTTTTGGCGGGAAAGTCTGAGGGAAGGAGAGAAGGGGAGAAGGAGAGGGAAGGAGAGAAGGAGAGGGAAGGAGAGGCCATCTTAAACAATAGTAATAATTACAAAATTATAAAACACAACTTATAAAACCAAACTGGAGCAGTGAAAACCCAATTGGAATTGAATTTAAGCACCACCACAATTTTTTATGTAGGCCATTCCATATGAAGTTCAAAGATAAGTCTAGAAACTGTACGACTTTAACAGTTCCACTAAATTTCAACAGCTCATAGCCATTTAGCTTATTTATATCTGTCTGGTAGACTGTTTTATGTAACTTTTACTTCAGACTTTCACAGTTCCCAAGACAAATACTGCTGTTTATTGAAATGACCAGCAGAACCACAGAGCAGCTTTAAAGATATTCACTTATTTATTACATTTTTTTCTATCAACTGTGTGTTCTTTCAAAATTGTTATTCATGTAAAAACCTTGATACAGTTCCTGAGAGAACTTTTTGAAGGTCATCTAAGAAAATATGAAGAATTAATAGCAAAGTTTCAATTTTGGTCATTTTTAGCAAATCAGCTTCTAGAAAAGGTGACGTTGTCATTATATGCTCAACAATACAAGTAACATTTTGAAGGAACTTTACTTCTCCTTATAAAGATAAATGCTTCAGGAACCACTAAGGGCAGTTTTCACTGGTATGTCCATGACAATTCTTTCCTGCATTGCACTGCACAATAATCCACAAAAGATGACTGCCAGGAAACATGGTTATTTATCTTGGTTAAGATAGGGAAATGCCATTGACTTATGAATCAGCTTAAAGTTTAAGGTATGGGTAGGGGTCTAGAAAAACAGTTTGGGTCACAGAATGAAATCTCACTGAGGAAAGACCATAGAAATAGCTCCATGATTATCAGCCTTACAAGGGGACAAAGCAATATAACTTGTTGAAATCTTCGCTATCTGTACAATATTACATAAAAAAGACAAAGAGAAATCCTAATGTTGGTAGACACAAACTGAAAATACAAAAACAGCCCTCTAGCATCACTTAGGTTTAGTGAGATAATGTCTGGACTGGAATGTTAGTATAGTCTGATCAGCAAAAATGTCAAGGAGAAATTATTGTATATAGACAACTCCAGAGCTATGAGATGGGAAGCACAATGAGATTTGCTTGAAAGGAAACAGGGGTGTTGTAGAGGTCTATCCTAAATTAACCTTACACTAGCACATAGATTAGGTTTTTCTTTGACCATAAGATAAATATATTGAGAACAATAACATTCCTTCCTTGATTACTGTTTGGAGAAACATTAACCACATCACATTTAAAAAAAAAAAAAAAAAAAAAAGGAGACACTTCCCACTTCCAACATTTCTGTAAAGTGTGGAAGTAATAAAGGAAATCCAAAGGGTTGGTAAAACAGATCATTTATTTTACATTTGCTTCTAATTTGATTTTGACTAAGTTCCAAAGACTGATTGAAAAATTGAGATGGAGGAAAGATAATTTATGGAAAAACTATCACAAAAATATAGCATTCATGTTACTAAAGAGAAGGAACAACAGAATAATGGCAATAGACTTTGAAAAGCCCAACAAAAGAAAACAGACCTCAGCCTCAGGTTCTGTGGATCAGCCCTGACATGGGAACATTTTTGTGAGACAAGGACAATTGTCAGCTTCTAAAAGAGAGAAGGTTAAAAAAAATCTGAACGGTCCCTTAAACATAAAGGTGCAAATACCTTGAACCACCACCTCAAGAAGGCTTTGCGCTGAATATTACTGAAGTAGCAGATTAGATATTCTTTGGCAGTGCCTCTAGCACTGTCTGTTATGAGATGGATCTTTCCTCTGAACAAGTGTAACAATTCTTCTATTGTTCTCTTGATAGTGATTTACCTACCTCAAAGAAAGGGAAGAATTATATAGACCATAATGTAGCTTCCTATTCCAAGTACATAATCTAGATATTGGAATATTTAAAAAGGTCGCATGGTCAGCACAGAATGACTCAAATCAATTTTGTTTTTTCCCCACTTTGTCACTGGTCCTTGAGTTCTATGATAATGCAAAAGCCATTTGTTTTACCTTGAATTTACCTGCAATCCATTAGGTCAGAATAATGGCTATCAAGTCCCTTTTTCTAATGGCAGGACTGGTTTTAACTCATTTTATTCTTTCCATGATAAGAAAATAAACCTACTAAGAAAACCCCTAGAAGAGTTTTATTTATCATTGTAATATTCTTTTTAGTGTTAATTTTAGTACTTCATTATTTTCACAAAATAATTTTCCTTTGTTTTACTGGCATCCAAATATTTTTATATTTTATTTGTCTTTAATTCTTATGTAGTCAACATGAATAATTGAATCCTGCCCTCTTCATATTAGTACAATTACTTGCAGAAAGCTATTTTGTCTTCTCTTGATATGTTTCTCTGATATAAACCTCTCTGGTTCTCTCTCCTCTTTTTTTTTTTTTTTCTTAACCTCTTCCTCCACTTCAGCTCTTTATATTTTCCATGACATTTATTACCATGCAACTATGCTCTGAATTCTGTCTTTGTGCCACTTTGTGTGAACTGCTGCAGAGGAGAAAAGAATTGCTTAAATCCATCCTAACACCTCAATATCATGAACATAGCTTTGATTGTTCATTAATTGTTCTAGCATTTCTCTTGAGATTAGTTTTGGGGGTTTTTAGAAACTATTTCAAAAATTAATGCTACTTCCTCTCTCCCACTAGAGTGGCTCTGTTGGCCTACTGCTCCATGGCCCAGTCTTGTACAGCTTTTCATGGTGTACAGTTCAGCAGGTCAGTACATCTTGATTGGCTGGTCAAAGTTTAAAAGCCTTATTTCTGAGAATAAAAAATTGCAGAGGTACAAAATTATCCACTGAGGGCAAAATTCACCCATGCACTGTTGCACTGAAAACATCTGATTTCACAGGTGTTGTATGTGATAGAAAATTACAGTAGCCTTTACTATGGGAAGGGAATATTCAGCATTAATTGCCAAATCACAAGATAGTTTTTAAAATTAGCTGTTAGAACACATTGTCATTTTTAGCAAGGGTTTTCTGACTGTGGTTGTCATATAACCTCTGATTTGAAGATACATCACTATTCTTTGAGTAAAATAACAAGAACACTCCAGCAATTCTTTAACACTTTTCATGAACCATTTTCATGAACCTTGAAAACTATCAACTTTTAATATGGACATGGAAGAAAATAGAATATTAATTTATAAACATTCATACTCAAAAGAAAATAAAATTTAGAGTACCAGGAAAAGTGTGAGGAGCTAACACTTGTGGACTCAGCATGTAACCATCAGACTCTATTAACCATGAGGGCTACTAGGAAAGATACTATTACTGGATTTTTATGAATCACCACTTCAAAGCATAACATTAGTTGTATAATGTGTGATGTGTTGATGCACACCTCAAACAGTTCTGGTATCATATTCTTATCAAAGATTTATTTAACCCTCTCTATTGCCCAGGCTTTAAGCAGGAGTCAAGGCAGCTGGTGATTTGAGGTCTCCTCAGCCCATATGGTGCCAGCCCTTCCACCAGCAGTAGTGCAGAAGGTTTTGTGGCAGGCACAAGGAAGTAAGCTTCTCCATGAGGCATAGAGAAGGCTGGGTTCCTTAGCAGTGGGTAGGCAAAGGGCAAATGCTGTTTATTTGAACATGTCAGTAAAATCATGTCAATAGGGAAAAGAACAAACCAGATGGTGATCAAGTGGAGGAGAGTCACGACCACCAGCTTGCTCTGCAAGCAGCCAGAGTGGGAACCCCTGAGTGAGCAGCCATTTCTGCCTATTACACAAATGTAAGCACAGCAGGCAAGTCATTTGTTCTGTACCTGGCTTTTAGACTGGAAAACCTACCCAATAATCCTATTATAGTGTTTCTGTTAAATTGTGCAGCCTAAATGCCAGTCAGTGGGTTGTGCAAATAGTCTTTTGTGCTTTCATTTTTAAAATTTTAATATTCAGATGCAGATTTGCATGAATTCCCATTGTAAATATGAATACAATAAAAGCTGAGCAGGTTTTTTAAATATTAGTATTTTACTGGAATTTTTTCCTGTCTCTGAAAATTTAATCTAAATGCATCAAAGACTCTGAAAAGCAGTAACAAAAAAACAACCAAGTAACAACAACAACAAAAAAACCCTAACCAAATTTTGATTTTATATATAAATATAAAAATTATATGTATATATAATATATTAAAATTATTATTCACAGGTAAATTTAAGTGAAATTTGGATATATGGATAGAGTAGAAGATGAGCTGTTAGGGCAACGAGGAAATATAAATGTTAATAAAAAATATTCTTTAATTTTTTTTCCTTATTTCTTTCATCTTCTGGATCAGGGTGGGGAAAGGAACTTCAGATTAAAACTTAACATTAGGGACTGGCAGTAAAATTACTGCCAGTTTGACAGCTTATCAATATTAGAAGTCCAAATCAATGACAAGTTTCTTTTCCCTGACATATAATTGCAATAGAGAGAGTCCACTCTACCCTTGATACGTTGAAGCAGTGCAAGCTGCGGTCTGTGCTAATTTTCACACAGCTAGTTAATCATAGAATCTCTTTTTCCTGAAGGTTCATCAGGCTAATAGGATGCAAGAGAGAAAACAGCAAACCTAGTGTATTGTGCAAAAAAAGGGACCCCTTGTACCTCCTACTAATAGGGTGAATTAGAAAGAAAAAGCACTATAAGATTACTGTAAATTATAGCTGCTATGTACTACTTGATTGAACTAATAACCAAGATCAGCTTTCTGGAAGGCTGTTATAGCAATTAAAACCCAGTTTATTTCTTCAGTTTCTTCGTTATCAAAGATACCTTTAACAAATTAAGTCTCAATCCATCACTGACTCTACACGATGGGTGGATTTTGATCCACGTGCTCACACTACACAGTTTTATATGTATGTTGGAATCTACTTTTGAGGTGTGAGAAAGAGATCTTCTATTTCACTGGTAGATGGTGGGTTTTTCTTGTCTAATCTTTACTTTTTTATCTTGAAAACATGTGGAGCTAAGAGCTAAAACTAAATTGCAAAGCAATTATCCTTGATGTTCCCATTTCCTGCAGTTCCTTTCAAGGGAATGACATTGTGCACAGCTATGAGTCAAGTATCACCTTGAAGCCAGACATTAATCTATTTAGATGAGTTAAAAAAAAATCAACATTTGAGAAAACTGGACTAGCTGCAGATGGCAATAAAAACTCAGCTCTGTTTTCCAAACATTCAAAACTAACTGGAGTTAAAAAAGCTGATGAACTGATGACCCATCACTGAAATGTCAGGGATCAGCAACTGGGAAAGCCACACTCTTGGATGGAGCTCAGTCTTGAAGTACATAGAGGGTAGAATGGTCTTATTTTGGTTGATATGTGTGCACAGCAAGTGTTCCTGCACCTCAGGGATTCTAAGCAATTTTTTTTTTTATATCCTGATAAGCTACAAGAACTTGAGTACTGAAATTTGTTACAACAAAATTGTCCTATCTGTTCTGGCTGCTTTACTGTTCCTCTTCCAGGGAGGTGAGATGTCTGCACAAAACATTAGGTTATTCATTAGGATGGCTCTCCTCTTGAATAGATGTATTTAAACAAAACTATCTCAGGACCTTAAATAATAGCAGCATTCCCATTTCTGGATCATATGATAAATATTAGCAAGAGGAAGTACAGATTACTTAAATATCCTCCAAAAAGACTCTGTAATTGAAAGAGGCATCAAACTTTGATGACTTATCATTGGCATTGTAACTACTGACAATACCTAGAACACATTCAAAGCAAAATATCAACACAAAGTTTTGAAAAGAGATATGAAATTGTCAAAGATTCATTCAGAGATCGTGAAGAGAGAAAGCAGAAGGAGAAAATAATGATTTTTTTTGGAATACAGTATGATTTTGTAAAAAAAAAATCATAAAAATAGAAAAGTTGAACCAATTTATTAGTATTTTTTAAAATGTACTTAAAGGAGTCAGAACAGTAGATTCTGAAAAAAAACACCCCAACAATAAAAATGAGGAAATTGAGGAAAATTTAATTAAAATTATTTGAAAAGCAAAATGTAGAGTAACTGAAATGCATAGAGTAATGTACACTATAATGCCATTGTTTTTTCTTTCCTATGCTCTGTTATACTATCATAATATGCATTCAAGTAAAATTATTAAAGTTTTTAAAGTCTAAGAGAGACAAGTTGCATGTCCTGCTTCATACCATGCACCTTTTAATTATTTATATAATATCTGGAAGTTATGAAGATGAGCTTATCATTAGCATTAACCAGATCCTTGTTGTAATAATAACAGTATCATGACCTTCTGTAAAATCGTCCATCCATGGATCACAGATGCAATCCTTAAAGGTCTAGATTTTGTCACTTTGTGCACTTGAGCTTCATGTGAAATATCAGTATGTTCAGTTGAACTTCCTGTTTGAATAAGTGCATGTCACAGAATGACCGCATTTAAGTAAGACATCCAAATTGCTTTTTTAGGCAACTAAAGTTTGCACAGTTTCAAGAGAAGCAAAAGTACTAATTTACTTGCTTGAAGATGCTTATACTTTAAAAGAAGAAACATGACTGGAGATAAAATACAGATTTTTTAATTGATTTCAGATTTAGATGATACTTTTTTTCAAGTATTGATGAAGACATTCAACAAGAGTTTATGAATTATGGGGTTTTTAGACAGTTGTAAATCAACCATCTTTTTTATGTGTTTGTGGAAAGATGAAACAAGGTAGCCAGGAAGGCATATACTTGCATAGTTACTGCAATGGCGAAAGGAGGACTCACCTGTAAGGACAAGGACAGTAGGAATGCAGTGAAAATATCTACTTAACTAGATAATAACCTTGAATGTTCTGTGTGGGGAGGTTGGAGTTTTTTTTCTTTTCTTTTTTTAATGATTTTCCTTTTATTTCTTCCTTTTGGATTAGCTCCTGCAGGAGAACAATACCTGGCTAAGGAGAGCAGGTCACTTTGCTTAATCTTCACTTTGTTACCATACAAGTCAAAAGAACAGTGACTTCACTAATACTCTCTTATTCTCAGATAAAGTTAGAGACATTCGCAATTCTAAGAGCTATGAAAAGCTACCAGAAATCTTTCTTTTTAGTCAAGAAAATCCTTAAATGATTATTTCTATGTTTTATTTTACTTTAATTAAACTTAGTTTTTTCTGAAACTTATTCTCTATGGTTTCACATAAAACTCGTTCTTTACTGTGGAATTGGAATACTGTATCACTTTGCTGACTTTGCTATGCCTGCAAGATACTTAAAATACTAATTAAAAGTATTGAGGGAAAATAGGTCTCAAGTAACATGAAAGAGCACTAGGGTAGAAGCAGCAAGGAGGAAGGTTTAACATTGTCCAGCTGTAAATACAGATGAGTGAGTAGTGCAGCAGTTTGGAAAGTGTATTCTCTACAGTCTTACATGATGATTTTCTGTAACTAGTAGATGCTTAATCTCTAGAAGTTACCAAACCACTATGACTATACGTGTATTTCCCAATTGACTGATATATCTGTATAAGGGCATTCAATTCCTTTAGAGCAAAGGTCATTAATGCCTATGCTGTGCTCGCTATTGTCCCCAAAATTCCAAACATACACACAAATCAAACAGATGTGTTGGCATCTACTTCAGAAATGAGGATGCAGAATTAATTGCTCTGGTGTCCTCTATATGTGTGCACACACCTCATTTTAGTATCATGGAAAGAAAACCTCACAATTATTGATGTTTGGGCTTTAGCCTGCTCCTTATTACTTATTCTTATTGGTCATGATCTGTTCAGCACTCTACCCTTGAACTTTTATTATAACTCGAATGCCAAACTCTTTTTGAGTTCAGAGTAACACAGAAAGGTAACATAATACCATTACTGCTTTATTGTCTACATAAGTAATGGATTTCTTTTGAAGACCAAGCAAAATTTGGAGAAAAGCTCTTCCTCCTTTTAATGCATCAAAACCAAAAGATGATACAACTCTCTTATACTACTAAAGTGAGTCCAATTGTGTTTTCCAAGGGACATTTACATATCTAGAGTAGAGAAATAAGTGGACTGCTGTGGGAAATGTTGATATTTGCACCATTTTTAAAAAGGTTACCATTACCAATGCTAAAAAAGATGTTCCAATTTACAAATGCTTTGTCATAAAATATGTTTCTGAAAACATGAAACTGATATAAGAAGGAAACCAGATAACTGGTTCTATAATGGAACTTCTTTTCATAGACAGAAAAGCATATATTCTTAAGTGAAAATGAATGTTCTGTTGACCAAGGCTACATCAACTGTCTGCAATAGTGTGGAAAAACTTTTTCCAAGAATGCAGGAAAAACTTGCTAAGTAAAAACCCCTACATGTTTGGAATTACTTTCAAAAATACCACCATGTAAAGATTATCTTTACACTCTGCTACATAACTTTCTAAACCAAGAGATTCAGGTGTGATTTGTTTCTTGTTCTGACAATTTATTATCACCACTGACAAGCAAGTGTTGCTGTGTTTAACAGCTGGGAATAAGGGGATGATACTGCTTAGGAGACTAGAAAAAAAGTTAATTGTCAGCAAAAAGCCATATGCGCTACTTCAATTTTTCCAGTTGTGTCTCTTTGTACTAAAAACTCATTCACACAATGACTCCTGGAAGAAAGTCTCTTCAGTGTAAATAGCATCAGGTAATGCTACTGCTTCTTTTTAGAGAAAGAATTTATAGTTTCATAATACAGTGCATGCATTTTAACCATCACAGGTCCACTGAGAAGATGGAAAGTTCCTAGAAATTAAGGTTTCCTAATTAATGTATGTTCTTGCCTTAGACCATATGTTTCTGTATAAATATACAGATATGCCATTTAATATAGAATATAGTAACATATATAACTCAAAGCAGTAGCATGTTTAAGCAAAGAAGTCAAATTCTATTGATAAATCGTTAAAATATAATTTTATATATATCTATAAATAGGGAATAACTTTATAAATACTTTTTTTTCTAAAGATGTAGTAGCTGAAGGAGCTGGGGAGAGTTCATTTTGTTAGCCTTGTGTATTTGAAGCACTTTAGATGTGACCAAAGTGGTTTTAGGCACAGCTGGAGATGAAACACCACACAGCCCCTCGCTCAAGTCTCCCCTTCTCTTCCCTCCAACACAGGTGGTATGTGGGGGAGAATCGGGGTAACAATTTTCTGTTGAGACAAGAGCAATTTAATTGAAAATAAAGTAAAATACAATACCAGTGGTAAATAATAATAATAATCATAATCATGGTGATGCACAATGCAATTGCTCACCACATGCTAAGAGATGTCAGCCCCTCCTTCCTGAGCCCAGACAGCCTCCCTTCTGGGTAACTCCCCCCAGGTTATATACTGGCCATTTGGAATATCCCTTTGGTCAGTTCAGGTCACCTGTCCCAGCAAAGCTTCGTTCCAGTTAGGTTTTTTTGTGTACCGCCTCAGTGGCAGAGCACAAGACTAGAAAAAACTTCCTTAGGAAAAACATGACTTAGCAAGAAACTAAAATATCAGTATGTTATCAACACCATTCTCATTCTGAATCCAAGCCACAGCAATGTAACAGCTACTGGGAAGAAATTAACTCAAGCCCAGATTCAGGTATTTTGAGTGGCTCAATTTATGCAATTTCTATGCGTTCAGCTGTCAAGGATATTTGGTATTCTTAAAGACCTTGTTCCTGCAATCCCTTCCTCAGATTCAAGTCTTCTTAAAGGCATATTCTAATTTCTTTGGCTTTTGCAGAAATATTGAAAACATGAACATGAAAAAATTAAGTGGCAATTGGAAGAGAGACTGATATTTCTTAAAAAGAACTTTTAATTTTCAGGAGCCTAGTCACAGTATTCATAGGCAAGACATTCCTTGGTAGTGCTGTGTAGGTGAGATAAAAGCCCTCAATATCTGTGGAAGCAAATGGGACATTTTTTCTTATGTGATAGATAATATTTTAGGGATGTTTTTCATGTTGCTACTTCAGGTGCTTCAGCAGGACCATTTTAAAGAGCATTCAAGTAGGCCAAATTCTCCATATACTATTTAAAGTTAAATTAGTATGGTACAAAAAGTGCTCAGTTTTAAAATCTGATGTGCAAGGAGAAACGGTCATTAAAATAAAATTTGTGTGTCATTTTCATAACATTCTTAGTGTTCCTTCATAAAAGGACTTTTATGAGAAAAACTAACAGAAATGGTTACAAAATGCAGGTTAGGGTTTTGTATTATATATATATATATATATATATATATATGTATATATAAAAGCATGATGATTTACATGATAAAAATAGAACTACAAATAACTTGGTATTTGTGTATTGAGGAAACAGCCCCTCTACACATGTACTATGCCTTTTGAGCATCAAAACATGAATGATTAATTAGGTACAAACCAGAGCAACTTGACAGTTAAAACAATTCCTGATTGTCATTGTCACTTTCAATGCATGGGATTGAATAAAAATAAACAAATTACTAGCTAGTTAGATAAATTAATGGAAGTGTTTAATATGTCTTCTAAAAGTCCTTCTAATTGCTTCTGAGAATTTCCCTGTGTAGTTGAAGACAACTTGAGGAAACCATCACAATATTCCACAACTGCTTTTAATTCCCATCCTGCTACAATGTTGATGAAAAAAAACTCTGCAAAAAAATTTCTGTCAGTTTAATAAAGTGAGTTATTGAAGATTCTCAAAACTGTACTTTTCATTTATGTCCATATTAAAAAAGTCAGATAAATAAGGGACAATTTTTAAAGAACTCACTTGGCTCCATTGGCTACACAGGGATGATGGTCTTACAGATGTCTCAGGAGTGCTCTTTCATCAGACAGTTAAAATTACCTGAGGTAGACTGAAATCAAGCATCAATCTTTTTCCTAGGGAAAGTAAGTGATAAGAAGAACAAGATAATCTTTTAATAGTTTCCTGATAAGATGCAGATTTCAGAGCAATTGACATGAGCAATTGCTGTCAAGATTTTGAAGATCTTGAGTCCATTTAAGAAAAATAGACCTAAATTAAATTCTTAACTTCAAGAGAAGTTAGGCAGATTTTCAAACTCCCCAAAATGGGAAAAGCAGTGGGAGCTGTAGTTAGCTGTGTCACATAGATGCTGAAGCAAGAAGACTGATATGCAAAATAGTTTCTGAAATAAAACATGAAAATTTTATTTTCCATCAACTTAAGTTCATAAAGATTGCATTACTGCCATGTCTGGAGCAGGGATGTGGAGTCTCATTTGTCTAACAACATGTCATGCAATTTATATCATGCAGCAGTGTGGGTTAGGGGCTGACCTGCTGCAAAGCTGCTCTGCAGAGAAG
This sequence comes from Zosterops lateralis, assembly GCF_965231275.1. NCBI lineage: Eukaryota > Metazoa > Chordata > Aves > Passeriformes > Zosteropidae > Zosterops > Zosterops lateralis. The sequence goes on along the minus strand of NC_139764.1, from coordinate 101,201,633 downwards.
GCAGGACCTGGGGGTCCTGGTGGACAACAAGCTGTCCATGGGTCAGCAGTGCCCTGGTAGCCAGGAGGGCCAATGGTACCCCAGGGTATATCAGGAAGAGCATTGCCAGCAGGTCGAGGGAGGTGATCCTGCCCCTCTACTCAGCCCCGGTGCTGCCACATCTGGAGTGTTGTACCCAGTTTTGGGCTGCTCAGTACAAAAGAGATGAGGAGCTAGTGGAGCAGATCCCATGGAAGGCTATGCAGATAATTAAGGGACTGAAGCATCTCCCTTAAAAGAAAAGGCTGACAAAGTTGAGCCTGTTCAGGCTCAAGAAGGGACAAATGAGAGACCTCATTATTTTCTATCAGTGTCTTAAGGGAGGGTCTCAAGAGGATGGACCAGGCTCTGCCAGTGGTGCCCAGAATTAGGTCGAGAGGCGATGGGCAGAAATTGATGCACAGGAAGTTCCACTTAAACATATGGAAGAAATTCTTTACTGTGCAGGTGACCACACACTGGAATAGATTGTCCAGAGAAGCTGTGGAGCCCTCCTCACTGGAAATAGTCCAGAACAATCTGGACACAATCCTGTGCCCTGTGCTGTGGGATGACCTTTCCTGAGGAGGGAGGCTGAACCATATGACCTGCTGTGTTCCCTTCCAACGTCACCCGTTCTCTGTTTCTGTGAATTGAACCTGCATGTGGGTTTTTGGCACTGAGAGAGCAGAAGTGCCCACATATATATGTGACTACACCATACATATGTGACTTACACAAATATATAAAGACCAATGAGTATAGGTGGATATTTGTGGACATCTCCAGAGAAACATCCTGTCTGCAAACTTCAGTGGCAGGAATGAAGCAGACAGCACCTCTTCCCTGAGACCTCTCTGACATTTCACCTAATTACATCAACAGTGTATGAAATGCTTTTAAGCAACTCTGATTAGACACTTAATATTTAGGCAAAGCTACTTCTTTCCTTCTAAATTTTAACCCTTTATCACAGAGAAAGCACAGTTGTCATACATTTACCTCTCTCTTTGAGGCACTGTAAAGACAATCACCTAAACAGAAAATATTTGAATAAATCATCTGCTCGAAAACTAATTGCAATTTATATCCCCATTTTTATGCACATATACAGCTACAAAGACCAAGTCATAATTATTTGAGTCACACTTCTGTGGACATTTATATACATATTTATGTCTGTCACAATGGATGTCTTGTGTTAATTTTATAAATTGTATGTGGGTATAGGTTTGTAGGCTTATGTGCTCTGCTTTGAAAAGGTAGACAGAAATTTCTCTTTTCCAGTACAAACCTAACAGATCTGCCAGTGATTAAGTGACTCTGGAAGAAGGAAGCATGCAAAAATATGATAAAAGGATGTGTAACATAAAAAAGTGGCATTAAATGAACTAAAACCGAATTCTGACTTATAAGATTCCTTGCTCAGACATGAAGATAGAAGCAAAATCTTCATTTTTTTCATAGTAGATTGTGTTTCATCTTCTGGTTAAGTTAGTGTCAATGAAGTCCAATAAATTTTATGATGTTCTAATTAGCACTCTCACAAGCTGTTAACATTTGTACTTGCAGTCAAGTGGCATTGAGAGAAGTGTGAAATTTTTCTGCCTTTGAAAATATTTAGGAAATCAGTTCCCCTGAAATGGACAGGTCCACTTTAAAAGCCTGTAAATACATCAATGGAAACTGGAACTGGTTGTCAGCAAGGCCCTTTGGGTATTTACTCCTGAATCGATTAATGAATAATACTCCCTAAAAGTGTAACTCTTCCTGTACACCTACTTCTTATGCAAACCGTTAGTTTATTTGCATTAATGTTTGCAATCTTTAAAATTATAATGTCAATCACATGCTTGTCAGTTGCAATGACAATTTTAAATAAATGTATCTTCATTTCCTCTGGGTTCACGCTTCTGAGTCGGTAGATCTTTAAGTCCAATTATGATAATATCTTTGAATATCTCTGCCTGTATTTAAAAGTCTTCTCACAGAGAATTTTGGAACACAAGATGAAGACAATATTTGATTTTCAATACTATATTCTAGAAACAGGATTGAGAGTTATTGGGAGGAGACAAAAAAATTCAAACTTGATATCTCCTTTACTCAGTTCATGATTTTTAGGGGTTGTCCAAGGGGTGCTCTAGTTTTGATTGAAATGGGCCATTAGGTCCAAAAGTTGCAAGAGGGATATACAGATAAACACAAAGACTGTGTGGTTACGTACACTGTTATCAGCAGAAACAAATGAAAAAAGAATCACAAACAATTTATTTCATTATTGTTCAATGTGATGTGAGAATAACTGGAAAGGAGATGATCTAGTCTCAAGAGGGGAACTTAGATTGCTAGAAGAGAACACAGGCACACTCAAACATTCTTTAGATTTATTTACAGGAGGAAAATTTTGGAGGTCAGACCAATGAAATAACATAGATAACAGCAGCACCTGAACTACTCCAACCTTTGTTTCCCTTCCAATCTAAGAAGGCTGCTGAAACCCACTTTTGTTGTAGGTTTCCTGTCTTATCTGAGCCCCTGACAATAGGAACCTTATAAAATCATTTGTGACAACAGTTGCATTCAAGAAGCAGAAGAGATGAGCAATGAGGTAGCCTCTTAATCTATTGGCTTCTGATCTCCTCTCTTTACTCCATATGTAGTTATTAATTAGAGATCCCTTATTTGGGCTGCTAACCACTAAGATCAAAAGTACCTAAAATGGCCAATCATTACCTTCAGTACTTTCAGTTGAATCACTGCCTAAGCTCCACTGGGTAGATCTAAGGTTAAGAGAATAGAATTGGGACTGCTCAGCTTGGAGAAGAGAAGATTTTGGGGTGACCTCCTTGCAGCCTTCCAGTATATGAAGGGAGCCTCCTAGGAAAATGCAATGAGACTTTTTTACGAGAGCATGTAGGGGCAGGACAAGGGGGAATGGCTCTAAACTGAAAGAATGATTTTTTTTATTATATGTTACATAGAAATTCTTTACTGAGAGGATGGTGAGGCACTGGGTCAGGTTGAACAGAGAAGCTGAGGATGCCCTATCCCTCGGATTGTTTCAAGGCCAGGCTGGATGTGGCTATGAGCAAACTGGTCTAGTGGAAGGTGTCTCTTCTCATGGCAGGGGGATTGGAACAAGATGGTTCTTGGGTGGGAACCCAAGACAGTTTATGATTTTATGATCTGCTTTGAACATAATAGAGATTTAAACACTTGGTATGTATGTTGACAGATATGATGTAGAATATTATATTTATTTAACATAACAAATTCTACTGTTATGGTTTGCTTCAGTTCCCTAAACTCAGGTAAGAGTGTAGAACACAGGAAAAAAATTCTAATAATATTTGATTTGTACAAGGTTATCTAGGATATCTCCATTACATTGCATGATGAAGGGGTTTTTTATCCTGGGGAAAGGCAGTTGAAGCAGTTGAAGCCTTTGAAATTTCATACTGCAATTCTGTTTCTAAAAAAAATTTCCCACTTCAGGCTTACCTGAACCACTGTGCAAATACAGACCTGAGTCTGGACACCTTGCACAGGTCTGAAATCCAGTTCTTGACTCTATTGTCTCAGAGCTCTCACTGTAAAGTTTCTGAATGTTACCTTACACAGATAGAAGCTGTGACTTTTGAAGGTGACAAAGTTTGTTGTGGGCATCCATTCCTCTGGGATGAAGGGATTGGAGACTTGTCTGTGAAATATCTTTCCCTTCTCCCTGTAATGTTTGATTAGAACCAAGAATTTCAGATTACTTCTCTCTCCTGCACAAGCCTTCACAAGGGTCATAATTAGTTACTAGGTAGATAGGTAGTATTATGCAATGAGACTTTTTTGAGACTGTTTTTCCATAGGTATTCAAGATGAAATCATCTTGAACCAGAAAGTAAAATTAAGTGCAGAAAAGGCTGGAATGAAACTATTTTGGTACACAGATGATCAGTCTTCCTCCCAGACGATCTCAGTTAGGCTTTTTCTTACTTTGATTTTATGTAGAAAATCATTATCTCATTTTAGATATTGAAACCCAATTGTGGCTCTGGATCAGATCCATCTTTCCAAATAGATATATCTACAGTTCAGGCATTTACATATGAACTAATTTTTTAAAGGCTATCCTTACAGTCAGTAATAAATAAATGGCTGTATGAATAATTTTATAATAGCATGAATAATTTTATTCTAAAATAAAGACTTCATATCAGTCTCATGAAGTGTCTTTCTTATTTACTTGACAAGCTCAGCTGCAGCCATCAAAAATAGGTGCGATATATCTCACCGGAAATCCTAGGAGGAAGGTAGATCTTTTCAGGTTCATGAGGGCTAGAACTTAATCCTCTACTCTGTATTCTCAGCAGCTTCCTGAGCCAGAAGGGTTGATTTAAGTAATTCAAAGTATCTAAAAGTGTGTGCACTGTGGAACCCATAATTTCTTTTGTAATGAAACCTGAACATTAGATCACTTTTCCCCTCCTCTAATTACTTGTTTTAGAAGATCATAGTTGCTTGTTTTAGAAAACCATTTATCAAATATTCTAGGTTGAATTTTCTTTATATTTAGCATTTAAGAAAATTTTGTAGTTTCATGTTGACTGTGCAAATGGAACAATTTGTCACCTGTGGCTCTGGGATTGTACGTAGTGGTGGCACAGCTGCCCAACTCCTCAAGGTTGATTGAAAGTACATTGATATCAAAAATGTCACAGTTCAGCTTCAGAGAACCAGTCATTTATTACATTGTAACTGAAACCTCCAGTGAGGAAATAGTGAGAGAAAATTCTGCAGAAATACAATGTGCTTCAAGAAAACAATGTGATTATTTTCTGATTTAGGGTGATGGGCAATCAAGACAGTTGGTATACTGAGCACATTCTTAAAGTATATGTTGTTTTTAGCACCCTGTTTCTACTGTTTTGTGCTTTAGTTGTAGTTTTCATCAGAGAACTTAAAATTTCCTGTTTCCTTGACACATGGTCCTTCAGACTCAGATGTAATCACATTTTCAGGCAGTAAGGGAAGCCAGCACAACTGCTGCTCCTCTTTGCATTCTGGACAGAAAGAAGAGGTCTGGTATTTGTTTCTTGTTTCCAAAGTCTCAATATGTGTAAGAATATATGCCTTACAATTGCTATTTTAATGTAACAGGGTTTAGTTTCTGATATAATAGCTTGACAGGATGAACCTCAAGAATGCTAACATCAGTAAATCAGGGATCTAAATATGTTTGAAAATTAAATCAGTTTGACATTGATTTTAGCCGCCATTAGGGTTATTTGGAGGGGAGGGTTTTTTCATACTTTTACCAAAAAAAAAAAAAAAAAAAAAAAGAAAAAAAGAGAAAGAGACAAAAAAGAGAAGTCAGTATGACGTTAAATGCAATTTCCATCTGTTAAATATTAGGAAAGGTTTTTTAATTAACAATTACAGTAGGAATGCAGATTCTGTGACAGTAATTAAATAAAATGGGATATGATCTGTCAACATGAAACGGGAAAAAAAACCAAACAGTGAAAGAAGGATAGCAAAATCAAAACAAGCTGACATCTTTGAGTAACTCCTCCATGAGGACTAGTGACAGGGCAATGAATCAACACATCATTGTCATCTTGGTGGCAGAAGACCTCCCAAAATGAGTGATTGAGAAAAGCAACCAATACTGACAGAGGTGACGACAATGGAATTCACAGCTTTTGGCCTGAAATGAGCTTAGCTTAAGGATTTTCAGAGGCCTAAGGGGGGCACATGGGCTGAGAAATAAACTATAAAGCTCTACTGCATCCCACATAGCTTTTTAATAGACATGTGTTAATTATGTATTGAAAACAGGGAAGTTGTTTTCTCTTTTCTCTTTCCTTCTTTCTTTTATCTTTCTTTTATCTTTCTTTTTTCTTTCTTTCTTTTCTCTTTTCCACAGTTTCAACCAAAGTCTGGAAGTCAGTGCACCCTCCAGTCCACACCTCAGGCCTCTACTTATCAGTGGCAGGAAGGAAAAACTTATTTAATTTGCTTACTGTAATAGAAGCAACAGACAGCAACACTTACTGATATAGAATGAAGACAAGAAAACGGGATTAGTTCTGAGATCTGATATCTTTCAGCTCCCCAGGCCTGGCATGAATTCTAAGAGCCATGGCAAGTAGTGAGATACCAGAACTTAAAACTACATTATCCTGATTTATCAGATATTTTCGTCTCAGCACTTTGCTCTGTTTAAGGACCCCTGAAGCAGAGATTATTCCCATATACACAAACAAAAAGCTTGGGGTCACAGTTTTGAAGCTCTGCATATCAGTTCCTAACTCAGTATCAGACTTAAAACTTTTATTAGTTTCTCACACTTACAGCATATTGGTGTTTGATTTTTTTCCTTGCTACTACACTGAAAGCAGAAAAAAACTTCTGAACTAAGCCACAAGCAATAGCTTTTGAATGCAAGGCTATATCACAAACATGCAAAAATTCTATAGAGACTGTTCCTGCTGTATGCAACCTCCAAGTGTCCAGATGTCCAAACAAAACACTCCCCAAATGTCAGTAGATTGTGCCTGAGGCTGGAAAAGCATGTGCTTTTTATAAATTTATATTAGCAGTGACTTCATCATGGAAGAACCTGGAAGAGGACTTTTAACTACCGGTGAAATGACAGCTTCAGACATATAAATAATTAGAAACCTGGAGGAACAGAAAAATGCAAATTCACCATTGCTTTTGGTTGGTGCAAGTCTACCAAAGTAAAAGGAACACTGGCTTCTTCATGTGTGAAATACACTTGTTTGCAAGTATTTAATACCCTGATCAATGCAATGAGTTGATTGAACTCTAGTAAAAAGAAAGCAAAGTCTACTGAAGAAGACATTAGGAATTTACACTTCATCAATTTGAAAGGAATCCTAATGGAAATTTGGGGATCTTGCAAGGAACAGTTGCCTGATTAAAAAACATGCTAGACAGATAATTTTGTCAGGATAATTTAGAGCATGATAAAAGCTGATAGGAGATTCACAGCAAATTGAATAATCTGTAAAGAAATACTGATAAGATTATAGTTTTCATTTTACCTTTTAGTGTAGGTGTTAAATCCTATGAGTGAATGACATCTGGCCCTCATTTATATGAAGCATTTTTATGAGTTAAATGAAATAACAAATTAACTACTTTTGGAATTGTTTAATGCCTTGCAACATAAATAAACAACTAGAAAAGAACAGAAATAAAACTACTTCAATGACTGTAAAATTCAAATGGTTCATTATTAATAATTTCTGAGGGAAGAGCCTAAAAATTATCTATGACAAAATTTTTCATGTTTATTTACACATCTCTTCTGTTCTATGTTTTGTTGTCATCACTGGATTGCATCTGTGTGTGCAATTACATTTGTTCATACAGCTGGCAGATGGGATGCAACAAGAAACTCATAATTCCAAATGGATGGGAAGAAAACCAATTCTGTGAATTATTATGTATTTATTATGTATTGTATCTTCCTGCCTTTCATTTCCAACTAGATTATGAGTCTGTTTCTATGCCTAACATTACTGGCAAAGATGAAGAATCAGTGTTTTTCTTTGAGGGCTTCCTGACCACATGTCTGAAGAAACCTTTTCTTTGTGGTGAATTCTCAGCTTCCTAGGCCAAACTGAAGCTAGTTTACATCACAACTTCATTCCTGTCAGGTAGTTTTGCAGACTGAGGTTCCTCTAACTGGTACAACAGAGATGATCTGGGGTCTTTCGTCCTATACATCACTTTTAAATAAAAGGCCTTTTTCAGCCACTACACTTCATCTTTTAAGCATAAGGAAAATTAAATTAGGTCTAGACTAAGTAGAATCAGACTAGGGTAGATATTATTTCTGAGAAAAGTGTTGTAATTACTCCCCTAGAACTGGTGGTACATATAAAAAATATACTTTATTGTTTTCCTTTGCTGTGAGGTGTAATCTATCCCTCCCATGAGGTTCCAAGAGGCAAAATTAACTGAATCAACCAGAATATACATAGTTGTCAACAAATGGGGAACTCGGGCAAAAGCATAAAAGAATAAGCAGCACAAGCCAAAATGAGAACTAGAAGTATTCAGTAGACATAGAATTAGAAATATTAAGCAAAATAGAGGGCACGATAACAGATGGATCTTTCTGGGAAGGGAACCCTGTGAGATAAAAAATAGAGTGAACATGTGAAAAGAGACACGTCAGCTTCTAATTCTATTGCAGGGCATTCACAGGGCTTTGCAGCGTAAACTTTGTGAACTTGTCCACTGTGACACCTGCTTATGGGAGTTCTAATTTTATCCTTAGTCTCAGTTTATTTTCAGACAGATATCTTCTGTGTATTTCTTTTCCTCCTTGATCACCCTTTTCAGAGGAGCGTTACTTGAAAGATTCAGCAAGTCAACATGTATCTACTTTTCTATATTCACTGTTGACCACAAGGCATATTTCTATCCTCATTTAGCCAGATGGATCCAAATCTGACTATCATATGATGGCAAACTATAAGCACCTAACAAATGTAATGTGAGTTCTTTGCTGTGTGGGGTGGGTATTTTGGTGACAGCCAACTAACATTTCTTAGCCTCTGTCTTCACTGCTTCAGTCTCCTAGGCCTTGGTGCTTGAAGACATGGTTCAAGGATTTCTCATGGTTCTAGAAATGTCATTAAGCCCTACTGATTTGTATAGCTTTAGAATTAAGCTGCCATTAAAGCTGCCTAAAACTCTTCCCCTGTGCAGTTCCAGCAAAGGAGATTAAACTCTGTTGGTTCTGCAGTGAGTACCATGGCAATGCAAATTCACTTAATCTGCCCTCCACAAACTATGTATTCTATAGGAACCATGAAATATCAATGTGACATATATTAGGGAAAAAAGAAGTGTTTTTAAAATTTCTGAACTGGCAAAGATGTGTAAATCTCCATTTCCTATTGTAAAATATTCACTTTTAATACTTTATTATCACCAAAGCTCATAGATTACAAATGGAATTTTACACAGCCATACTGATATTAGTCACAAACATGACTTTCATTAATTTTTTTTCTCCAGTTAATTACGTACTGAAATAATATGAAATTGTAAAAGCTTGAGACAAGGTCAATCTAATTTCTTAGTGATGTAGAAAATGGCAATTTCTCATAAGGTTTCCTGGGTTTGAGATCTCAGAGTTTGATAATTTAGCTAATTATGCCATTAATTTACACACAACAGTTCCTTGTCAAGGCCTGTCTGATGTTAGATTTTTTTCATTGATATTTCCTGTATAACATTAAACCTTAGTGAAGCACCATCGAAGTTTGGTATCATGTGACAGAGAAGAAAAGAACATTTTTGTATGAACTAATTTGCTCACTAACTGTGAGCTCACTTTTTCTTCATGTACACAGATACTACAAGAGGCTATTTACAGTATTAAGTACCACTGAAAGCCTCAGCTGTGATTTTTCTTCGCATGCCTCCTAAGAGGAATCAAAGAACTATTTTATTCTTGTTGTGTTCATAAAAAAGATTTTTGAGATTAGAGTTTATTAATATATTTACTACTGCTACAGCATTAAAATGTGAAATTTATTTTGGGATATCATATTAAGACACTGATGGAAACCTTCACTGTAACAGCTGCCAGTGCACATTCTTAATTCTTTCATTAAATATGGGGGGATGAGAGGGGAAAGGAAATAATTTAGTTAAATATATGTAATATAAGGAAAAAAAAAGTGGTTTTTTTTTTCTTTTGAGGGGTGGGGGCTTAACTGTATTAATTACTCACTTTCCTTTTAGGAAAAAAAAAGAGATTTTTGCCTGGTAGTTTTGTTTTCATACTGACTCGCTTTTTTTGGGATGAAGACAGACCCAATCTTGTTCTACTGTTGAACCTCCCTTTAAAAGAAAGCAGGATGATCTTCAATAAAATGTTAGCAAGAATACTATAAGAGACAGAAAATGGATTTTTTTTTAATTTGAACTTTACTGATGGATCTTACTGACACAGCATAAGGTCTTAGCAGCCAGTCTAAAGCTGAAAAAAACCTTATTCCAGTGTCAATCTATTTAAATCATTGCTCTGTATTTGCTCTTCTAGTTATACATTCCCATCAGTAATAGAAGAAATGGAATTGACTTGGCAGTCTTATCTAGGCTGTTAGGCAAGAATAGAAAGAAAAAGACTGGGAAAGAAGAAGAATAAGCTCAAAGGAGAATGATGCACTGGTGATGGGAGAACAGCAGAGTGCTGAGCATCATACCCTAAATAAAATTTAAGATTTAGCCAAAGATATTTTCACCCTCTAAATACATGCTGTATAATAAGACCTAGAAGAGAGAGTAGAGAGCTAATTTTTTAAGTAGTCTTTTAAAGATTAAACATTTAGTCTCCTTGCCATTCAGGGAACAAACTTCAAATTCCAAAAATCACTAGAAAAAAAGGGAGTTTAACACTAGTTATTGGGGCAGCTCACTCATCTGATGCCTCAGTCCTGTGAGTAGTGGTGGTGTCCCTCCTGAAGCAGCCAAATGCAGGAGTGGAGACAGAGAAGTCTCTGACATCAGACTTCTGATGAGCTGTGAGGGAACCTGAAGCTCCTGGTTCCCTCCTAGTGAACCAGGCAGGCAGCCAAACAGAGATAAACTTAGCAGCACTGCTCTCCCTTCAGTGTCTTGGGCACACTGCTTGAGAAAAGTGAATGGGATGAAGAAATATAGGTAAGATCTGTTGCATGTGTTTGATGTGAGCATGACTGGAAGATGACCAAAATTAAACTATCTTTGGTTTTGATTTTAAAGGCAACAACAACGACAGCAGCAAGAACTACAGGGTAGATATTTAATGGTTAATTCCAACAGTGGTGATGTAGCTGCTTATTATAAGAATAAATACTAAACGTGGAGCCTAAGATACTGCAGCACAAAAGCAGCTGTGGCCATATCTCAGTTCCTAACATCGCCTTGTTCTTTGGGAGATTAACAAAAATGGGCATATATAGGCTTTTATAACCAAACATAGGTGTAGGAACACAGAATATTCCAGAATTTTATTGTTCATTCTCTCATAGAGGAATAACTACTGAAATAAATGACACTGAAATGATAGTATAAAGTCAGACATTCCTAAAAATATTCTCCAAGTAACTAGCTGTTTAGCAATTATGATAAGCACTATCATGTGCTGATGCACATGTGCATTGGATAATGGGTACAAAATATTTCTGAAGGAATGAAACACTCTTTCTGGGAGAAAGGTTCAGCACAACCTGAGCATGAAAGATAATTGACAGAATTGCTCCTAAAAAGGCTGGAGAGGAAAGATGATGCTGATTATTCAGAGCTCTGAAGTTTTAATCCTATGTACCTCATGCAGTGGATGCTGCAAATGATGAGATTCACTCCTCTATCTTTAAATAAATTATCTTTAAAAATTCATCTTTACACTTAGTGCATATAAATGAGAAGCCTATATATACTTGATTCCTGCTATAGTCAAGAGAGAAATATGTTATATCCAAAAGACAGTTTGTAGTTTTGGTTAAACAACATCCCCTGGAGATTCCTTTTATCTGCGTTGCCTGCAGAAGAGACCTGGAGCAATGGTGTTCCTGAAAGAGGTGTCTTGATGAAATGAACAACCTCAGCTGGCGTGACATGTCTCTGCAAATATAGGTGTGTAACCCTGATCTGGCTGACACAAAAACACAGCCACCCTCCATCCCTCCCTCCATGCATATTTCCCACCATAATCCTCTTGGGAGGTTACTCCATACACATGTTAAGATGTTGTTTCACATGTAGGTAACCTGCTTTTGGGACAGAGAAATAACATTTCCTAATAGGTTTCAATCACAATGAGTTGGGTGAGTTAAAACAGCCTTCAATAACTGTTAACCAACACTTCTTGTTCTGGATGTGAATGACTGATGAGGATATATCTGGAAAGGAATCAGTGTCTGGAGCAGCAGTCAACTCTTCATATCTAAAAAGTTCAATCCCTGCAGTACATGAGCAGTGCAGCAACTTCAGCTGGCTGACAGCTTAGTTCAGCTTTAAAGATCTATAGAGATTCTTCCTTTCTTATTTACAGGTGAGTGAGTGTGATTTTTTCACATTGAACACCTATATTTATGAAAATGTTTAATGTAAAGTTTTGATTCATTCCCTAGGCTTGATAGTTTTGAATAAAGGGAACCTAAGAAGAACCGAATCTGCTGAATTGCTGTCTGGACCTATTATTTTTTACCTGAGTGTATGGCACAAACAGTGGAAAACAGTAAAGATATAGATCAGTTCCTGCTTGATCAGGCAGAAATCTGCATTTTTTAAGCAGGTTTATGTTTGCACCAGGGAAGGAGGTAGGGTGAGAGAGATGGTGCAGGGTAGTTTCTGGATTTCAATAAAATAGGGTCCAACAAAAAATAGCTTAATAAAAAAGTTATTTTAATAAGATCCTAAAAAGAGGAATATAGATAGCAAGTAAATGTTCTGTCCCTTAATATTCTGGGCACCCTGCACTGGTGCAATATCAAAAGGCCCCCAGGTGGATTTTCCCACTGCATGTTGAGCAGTTGCCTTCTGTGGCAGAAGCTTCCCATTTCTGGTTCTTTGAGCTATTACATAATTTTCTTACAGGAAAACAACTCTGTTCATTAAAGACAGTTGCATGAGAACTCAATTCACTTTTAGATAAAGGCAAACAGAGGTAGCAGAACTGCAGGTGCCTAGTGGAAGCTGCCTGTAGCTTCCTTTGTTGCAATGAGTTGGCACCACTGTCCAAGGAATTTTTGGAGCTCAGAAAGTCCTGAAGGTCATGCTGAACATGCAGTACAGTGCAGCCCAGCACAGACCCATCCCTGTTAAGGCTAACTGTCATATGGGTCACTCACACCTTGATATTCACTGCTGTCCTCCTCAGGATCGCTGCATTTCACCCTTTGGTCCACCTGCAGTTCACCTTTTTCCAGGACATTTTAAATTACAGGTTATATTAGTAAACTGTTTGTCTAAGACAAAGTTTACTGACAGAACCATCATCTCTGCTATAACATCCCTGTACATGTAGCCCAGCCTGGCATGGGGCTCTCCAGGAGGTTCTCATACTGTGGCTACTCATGATAACTTATGGACTTCTCCAGCCCTAAGAAAACTCAATAAAAAAAACTTAATCTGCTCAAAATCATTAGCTTTTCCTCAAGTACAGTATCTTCTCCAAAGTTTCCAATAAAGATTTTATCTTTATGTAGACGAAGTCATTGAGTCTTAATTTCCTGCAAAATAATTTCATGGTAAAGTAACTATGATCAGAATAATCCCATCTCACATACCCTCTGTGGCCATGAAAGGCCTGGAATTCAGCAGAACCAATGTGAGCCACAGCAAGGTAGGGTGAAAAACATGGTGTCAATGATCCATAACCACTATATATCACCAAAATGTAACATTTATTCTACTGCGTTAGTGACAGGGGAAAAGCTACGGAACATGGATCTTCAACTATATATATCAGCTGGCTGATCTCTTCAGTCTTTCATGAGTGCATAAAATCCTGGGTAGCTATGGCAACCTCAAAACTGCCTAGGTCAGTATTGAGGAGTGGAAGTCTAAATGTCTTGAGTGCTTCCAGCAGAAGGAAGTGTCAGCAGGATGAAGTATAAAATCCACATTATCATTAATTGATATAGTAGAAAATATAAAAAAAAATGCTTTGGAAACTAAAATATGGAATTCAGTGTTGTGAATAACTCAGTCTAAAAGTTTTATGAGAATGGATGCTCTGAAAGGCCACCACTTTTTTCTGTCTATACACTTAATTTATTTTCTGTTTTGCAATCTCCTCCCTCTTCTTGGAAGTGCTGTGCCATAAGGAGTACAAACAGCTTGTTGGAGCTCCAGAAATGATTATTTTACTATTCATCAGGAGTTTTCTCTGATCTACACAATATTTGAGAGATAAGAGAGAGTAGTTCCTTAATGACATTGATCTCATCACCCTTAGATGCATCCTCACTGGTCCTATGGACTTGTTCTTATTTTCAATTTAAGTAACTAGTTCCTCACTTGATCCTCCTCCATCATGAGTACTGTCTTTGACCCCTGAACTTTGCCAATAGTCATGAATGTCTGGGAGGTAAGCGAAGACAGAGACAAATCAGGAATACCTATTATCATCATTTTCCTTGATCATTTTGCTGCTGATACAAATTTAGGTAGAGTTCATATTGCACTTGATATCTGACTCAACCTTTGACTACATCTAACCAGTTTTTCCTAATTTCATCCTTGCATGTCCAGATGTTTCTCCTGGATAACTCCTCCTCACTTTCATTTTGCAAATACTTAATCAAAATTGTGCTTAATCTACTTTGTACTCTGTTTTCTGCAACCCAGACAAATCGTTCTTGCTCTGTCAGGAGGCTGCCCCTGAAGAACACCTGGCTCACTTGGGTTCCTTCAGAGCCAGCTTTCTTGGGATCCTGTCCCTCATATCCCTGACAAAAAGGGAAAATCTCTTTTCCTGCAGTTCAAGTCCTTTAACTTGCCTTCTTGAAGGATCTGGAACCTCTATCTGCCAATCACTGGAATCAAACTTGTCATTGACTATCACACTCCAGTCAGTCCTTTATCAGAGAGTTACAGCTCCAGCTGAGCACATCTCCTAGGCTCTGAGGCAACTGCCCACTATGGTGTGTCCCTTACCAACTTCCTCCTAAAAATTTTGAGCAGTTCTTTTCCCATTCCATATCAGATCTCCAGGTATTTAGACTATTCCTTTTTTGTAAAGAACGCCCCCATCTTCTTAACTATGCTGCCTGTCTTTCCCTAAGATTCTGTGGAAACACTCTAGTCATAAAAACTATCCCACCTCATTTGTATAATCTCAATGGTGTCAGGTCTGTGACTGCACATTAAGATAGTTCCTTCCATTCATTTTGTTGTCTGCATTCATTTGTATACAGGCTGCTTAAAAGGATCTTTTATTTCCTTACTTTCTCTAGGAAACTCTGAAAGTCTCCTCCTTTGCCATGCACTCTGTTTCTCTTCTACTTCATCTTTCTCTATCTTAATTTGAGTTTTGGCCTTCATCCCCTGCAAAACCTAATCTAAGGCTTTTCTGAAGCTTGTGAAAGCCTGCTTGCAAAGAGGCTCCCCTTTCTCATCCAAGTCGTTTCTCACCAGCAGCTGGTCTCTGGATCATAGTAACTAAAGGCTTGCTGGTGGAAGCAGCCCTGTGGCAGGTGTTTATCTGCAGCATGCCTTTGCTCCTGCCCTCGTCCATCTGCTTGGCTAGGAGGAGGACAGGGAAAAACCTTAGCTGGACTCCTGACACTTTCAACTTAGCTGCCAGGATCATTCTGGGTCATTCTCAATGCTCCCTAAATGTGCAGAGTCATTGGTGCATCCACATAGTAACAACCGGAGGTCGTAAGGTAGGAACAGCCACTGCCTCTCTCCATGATGCCCTTGGTTTCAGACTAGCAGCTAGGAGAACAGTACAAATTGCATTACAGTAATTAAAAAAACATACAGAAATAGGTGTCTTCGGACTATAATGTGAATTTCTATTTTCTGTTTTCTATTGTTTAAAAATTGTCAAATTGATGATTACCAAATGTTAAGAATACAATAAGAATAAAAATGCAAGCAAGCAGAAAATCCCTACAAACTACTATTCTATTAACAGAACAAAACACATTCATCGATGCAGAAAAAAAATTGTAGAACCAGGACCACTGTTGTGCAAATAATATTCTGTTTTATTGACAAAATTAATAAATTGTTCACATTTAAAATTCAAGCTGGTATAAGAATATTTTGTTTCTTGTCCAAACAGCTTTTCCCTCTAGGAATCCCTCCTCTGCAAAACAAATCAAATCAAAACAAAACAAAGCAATGAACAAAATCCAACAGCATTTTGGAAAAAAAGGAAATATTTTTCTTGTTATTTTTATTCAACTCTACAAAAGAATTTTTATACATTTAAAAGAACATCAAATTCAGCATGTTTCATATGGAAATTGAGGAACAAAGTACTTTGGCTTTTTCTAGTGCTTTTTTCCTTATTTTTCTTTATCAAAATTATCCATTAGTTTTGTATGAATTTGTGAAGCATTTTATTAAATCTCAAAATTGTGTTACTGGAAAAAAATACTGAAAATTTGCTTAACTTTTCTCGTGACAATGATGGCATACAAGTTATATCACTGTAATATCACTGACAGTCATTAAGAGACCCAACCCCAAGAAATTGCACCTAGATATTTGGATTTTAACTGAAATGGGTTGATGGCAACTTGAGACAGCAGCAGTGTTGACTTTCAGAGTGGTTTTGGACTGAAATGTGTTATATAATGCTGGATTTAAGAGTCTCAAAAAATGATACAGAGCCAAACTGACCAAAGCAATGGATTTGCAGAGGCCAACATACAAATGAAACATTAGAAACAAAGAGCCAAGTTGGAAATAGATCTGGGCTGATCATTGGTCATACCATGGTCCTCGTCAGACAATGAGAGGGGCTAAACAGTGGCACGGGCCTCCCAGAGAAGTTATGGATGCCCAATGCCTGGAAATATTCAAGGTCAAGTTGGATGAGGCTCTGAACAATCTGTTGAAGATATCCCTGCTCATTGCCAGAGGTTGGACAAGATGACATTTAAATGTCTCTTCTAAACCAAATGGTTCTGTCTATGGATTTTAGTGTAGAAGACAGGAAAAACCGTGGGTCTATCTGTGTTTATGTCTTTTTAATCTGGATCATGTCAAATAGGTTTTATGCAGAGTAAGTAATCCAAGATGGGCTACTGCCTCTGGTAATGCAAATAAAATCTCTGATCCAATATTCCAGACAAAAGCAATTACAAAATTAGTATCACCTGAAAAGATATTTTTATTTCTGATCATGGTTCTTTACAAACACAAAGACACAGATGTTTTCAGAGACATAAATAAATAAATAAATAATAATAAAAAAAAATTACATCTGTTTATATATATATATATGTAGACATACATATGTATGTATATGTTCATAAAAAACCTTTTCTGTCTAGTCTTAAATATCATATAAAGAATATTTCTGGGGTTTTTTTGGTTGGGTTTTTTTTGTGTGTGGTTTTGTTTGTTTTGTTTTGTTTTGTTTTGTTTTGTTTTGTTTTGTTTGTTTTGGAGTTTGATGTTGGTTTTGTTTTGTCTTCCCTGTAACTTGAAAAATAAATTCTCCATAAAATATCTGAGGGAGAAATTCAGCTGATTTTAATGGCCCGGTGATTTAAACATCTGTTTTTCACAACTTGTAAAGGCCTGGTAGCAGCATTAAAAATACCAGCCTACCTTGTATTTCAACATCTCTTTCTGTGCCTGGGGGGCGTGGTGGTCTGTGCATCTGGATAGTGCTATGAGTAGTGTTTAGGCTGCCTGCTATAAATTTGGTGCTGTAGCTGTGGTGAGAGGTTCTGGCTGCCTTTTAGGCAGATTTCCCAATGTGGTCTTAACATGTAGTGGAAAAAACTATGCTTAATTGGCAGACCGGATGATGAAGCATATCTATGGTAGTAAATTAAGCAGTGAGTGTCCTGCTCTTGGGCCTGAGATCAGGTGGCCCCTTCAATATTTTCTATGCTTTTAAACATTAAACCAGGATTGACACAACCATATTGTGACTTCATATCAGGAGCTTTGGGAACTTTGCTCCATAACAGACCCTGGGAGTAGTCTGAAAAGAGAGTGCTAGTGGATATAGGCTGAAACCATTCCGAGTACACTTCTACCTGTTTGTAAGTGTAAATAATAGTGTGCTGGAGCTCAGGAACATTCCCAGGCATGGTTCAATTTATGTAACATATCCACATTTGATAAGTTAGATGTCATGACTCCTCCTCAACAATTTTAAATGTCAGGCAGTATTATATAGTAGGCAATCTGAATCCCCCATAACTCCTTGGCTTTAAGAACTATCATTGTTAAAATGTCTAGATAGGTGCTATAATAGATAGCATGAGTATATCCTTACATAGCTTCCTAGTGAGTGCCTGGGAAGTGTGCATTTCCACACTTTGCTCTGAGCACTCAACGAATCACTGGAGATGGGGTGGGCCAGATGCCCACCTGCCTGAGAAAACGTACTAGGGCAAGGTTCACTCTTCTTGTTAAGCAAGGAACAGGTAGACTTGATCCACAACTGCAGATCTCAGGATATCTGTCCACTACTCTCAGGGTTCTCTGAGTAGCAGTTTTCTAATATAATGTCTTGGGGGAGTGGTAATCTCATACTCTTCAGCATTACAAATGCAGGAGGGGAGTTACTCCTGGGCAGCTCAGGGTGACTCACATTTTTGTATGGAAATTTATCTAACCAAAAATTCCACTATAAAGTGTGGCTTCTCCAGTTAAAAGAGAACTGTGACAGCTAAGAATGTAAACAGGAAACCTTTATTCCAAATATTGATGCTACTGTTCTGTGCAGAGGTAGGGGTGTTGCAGTCTTCCTCTGCTTTTCCATTTGAGCTCAAAATTCCAAATTGTTTAATCCTTCATGCTGGGTAGTAGAGGGTACCTTCAGTAGTCCCCTAACACTCAGCTGATGGCATGAGTAATGATTCAACAAATAGAAAGACATTTTTTTATAAATTACTTGGGTGGGAATGAGTAAATGAAATTTAATTAGAACCCGTTAAAATTACAAAGCAAAGGAGGACAGCGCTGGAAGCATAGTGGCACTTTCTGCTCATCAGAGGCTCAGCTCACAAAATGGCATTTCTACATTTTATACACCTGAGATTGCATTAGCCTGATTAATATTCATGAGCAGCCCTTACATGTCCTTCCAGCACCTCCCACAGTCCATGCCTTGCCCATATATGTAAACTTGGCTCCTCCTTGGGTCTGTGACCTCATCCTTGTATGTAAACTTGGCTGCTCCAAGGCCTGTCAGTCTGTCCTTCCGTGCCTTTCATTGGTGGAGCCCTTCTTGTATCCTGATTGTTGGTGCCATGTTACCCTGCCAGGCCCCCAGCAGCAGGGGTCCCCCACTGCCTGCTGCCTCTCACAAGGGGCAAGTACACACCCTCCCCTACATGTTCTTACAGCCCTGTCATGGTCAGGGTAGCTGTGACAAACCCTTAGGTCCCCTGACTTCAGGGCAGAGGTGGCAAGAAAATTAGGAGCGGGAACAATGGTTGGCACTAGAAAAAGAACACTTTAATAACTAATAAAATAAAAAGCCCCCAAAAGCCATGCATGGTATCCAGAAGAGCTCCATGGGAGTAACCAACGGAAGACCCAGAACTGAGGAAAACATGACAATATATAGGGGGGGGTCTGAGGGTAAGGGTCCAATCAGAAACTTGAACTGGGATCATAACCATATTTGTACAACATAAATGACCAGTCATAAAAACATAACCTTATATGGAACAGCTTCATCAACATGCAAACTCCCATGAACCTTCACTACTCACCACAACTAGAAAGGGGTTTCCCATGGCCTTAGGCTTAGAGTTGCTTCAGCTCGGCCAATTCCCACACAGCCCTGTCAGACAGAGCTGCCAGGCAGTAACCAATAAAGGGGAGGGGAGGGTTGAAGGGAGAATAGAAAAGGGTTCAAATCCATACTGGAACAACAAAAGTACAAGTCGAAAGAAATGTAAACGTTAACAAACTTCTCCCCATCATACTTATTAACTCCTTCTAGTTTGCATTAGCCAATCACTACACCTTATGCATAACAGTAGAGGATACCTTAAGCAGTCCCCTAATACTCAGCTGATTACGTGAGTGATGATTTAGCAAATAGAAACACATTTTTCCTGCTGTTTCAGAGAAAAAAGAAAAGGCAAACCCCCAATCGCCACCATACTGTTTTTTTTTTAAAACAAAACAAACAACAGTGAAAAACAATGTCAGTAATTTAATTATCTTTTAGGCTGACTGCTTTAGTTGTGTTTAAAAATTACCAAATGAGGGTTTTACATTAAGCCTGCCAAAAGGGAACAGCAACTACCAGATGTGCTTTACTTTTCTAAGGCTCATCACCAGTGAGGTGCAGCTGCTGATTCAACTTTCTCTTTTGTGGCTTGCTTTGAAATGTTGTCCTTTTTTATCACTATAAACTAGTTTTATTACCTTGGCTTTTTTTCAAAAATAACATTTTTTTGACAACATCATGCTGATAAGTTACAAGAAAGATACTCTGTAGATCTTGTGGTACATTAAAATTGTGTAAGTGGTGCAGAGAACAGGTTTAGGCAGTATGGATATGTCTACGGGATGCAGCAGGGTGATGTTCATTTTTAATTAGTGGGACACTTCTCAATGAAAAGTTGGCAGTTGTTTTATAACCAAGGCAGGAATATCAGCTGGAACATACTGAGTGGTTTTTTTCACCTTGGAAGAGAAATTGGAGTACTGCAAGTGTTTTATTTAAACTGTGTTTAGGAGTATAAAGCGATGGCAGCACTGGGAAAGAGATTTGGCTGGCAAGGTTATTAAAGGGGGCATTCCTCAGCTTGACATTATTCATATTTGAATATAGTAGATTAGACACAGAATTTTCACTGTTCTACCTCGTAACACAACTGGTAATTACAACAGTATAAAATACAGAAGTGATTTTTTTTCCCGGAACACAGAGGAGTGTGAAAACATGGTGGAGGACAACTACTTAGGGAATAAATAAACTATAGGAGAACTTTTGCAAAGGACTCAAAAGTTTGGGTGTTTTGTGTTCTGTGGATTTTTAAAAAATCCTATCAAAGATTTTAACTGTCCACAGAAGAGATTCAGACTAAACTAGGTATTTTTTTCTGGAAAGAACATTTTGTGAGTAATGAAAATAGTGATTACAATTAGCTGAGATGCTGCCGTCCAAAGAGGTAGAATTGTTATTTCATTTTCAATCCTTAGCAAAAGTGTACTAACTTAATTCTCAGCCAGAAAATGCTAGTCCCATGCTGAGAACTAAGTATGGAATTCAACAGTGGTCACAGATTTGAGTTAGAGAGTGGGTGGCTGGAACTAACAAGGGGAGCCCAAAGGAGCTAGGAGCAGGGAGGACAAAAAAGTTGCTACAAATATTGAGAACCATGAGCATATTCCTCATTTCTTCTTCCATACACACTGTCTGACCCTATCTATGGTGTAAGAGCAGTGCCACAGTTTTCCTGGGCAACCTGAACCAATGTCTCGCCAGCCTCACAGTAGAGATTTTCTTCCTAACATCTAATCTAAATCTCCCCTCTTTCAATTTAAAGCCATTCCCCCTTGTTCTACCATTCCATGCCACTGTAAAAAGTTGCTTTCCAGTTCTCTTCTAGGCCCCCTTTGGGTACTGGAAGGTGCTCTACAGTCACCTTGGAGTTTTCTCCAGGCTGAACAACCAAAGTCCCTCAGCCTCCCTCCATGGGATGGGTGTTCCAGCTCCAGCTCTCTGAGCACCTTCATGCCCTCTGTATTTGCTTCAGCAGGTCCATGACCTTCTTATGTTGGAGGCTCGAGAGCTGTACATGTACTACATGTGAGAGAATACTGTAACAGAATATTGTAACACTGTTTTGCATTTGGCATTGACCCAAGAAATAACCTATAAAAGATGAAAAAGACAAATTAGATCACACAGTCTGTCCCTTAGTGTTACTTCCTTTGTACTGTTTGCTTATTCCAATCCACTTTACAAAATCTTAATAACACATCTTTCCAGTTCTGACCCTCGAAGATTAGTCTGAAATCTCCACAAATTTTAGAAGTTAGCCATGAAAATTAAATTTTATTTTGTTTTAACAGATAACTGGTCTTTATTACAGATCATTGTCTTTTATTCAGACTTTAAAAATAATTATCATGGCAAATATAACTAACTGCAAAATTTTGAAGCCAGATGTTGCAAATCCCTGCTCATAAAAGTAACCTTTTATAAACTGCATTTCAATGGCAATAGTCCCCTCATTAAGAAACACAGCATGAGATCTGAGTATTTCTGTGCTCAATTTTTAAAGTAGTGGAATGTAGTAGAAAACAGTCTTAAATACAAAGCAGAAGATGCCTTCTAACAACACAGAGGAATCATCTCTAGAACCATCTCACTAAGCTTTAACACTTCAAGTGAATGCAGCTGTGGGAGGGGTGGGGAAAGGGAGGGTGTGATGCCTAACTCTTGCTGCTTTTAGACAAAGAAATCCCCACAGACTCTTCCTTTAGCTGTGCTTTCTAATGTGTGAATCTGCTGGTATGAATTCACATTCTGACCCACTTTCTCATAGGTGTTCAACCTGTGACTAGTTGGAACCAATTTTAGATTGTCTCATACTGCTTTCTTCAATAGTTCCTAATGACTACCTACCATAACTTATTATAATAACTACTGTGAATTCCTATTTCAGATGTCTAGCTCCCCACTCATCAGGCAGAAAATGCAGACACTTATCAATAGTTCATTTCAGGACTACAGGAATAGAGATGATTTTCCAGCATTGCAATTATTGAGCGTTATCACACTGACAATCCTCTTTGGATCACAGAGATTTGAATTTGTCTTATTGAACTTTATTGCATTGAAGTTTTGTTCTGTTGTAGATATGATCGATTGTGAAAATACATATTTTTCAGTTGTGTTGCAGGATGGTACCACTTCTTGGAATAGTGAAATATACAGGAACATGTACTGTATAGAGCAATAGATTTTTCTACATCATTAATTAGTTAGTTGAAGTGAAGTGTTGTCACTTAATAACCTAGTTGGCCTTTTTGGTCACATTTACTGCCAGTTGAAATATGACAAGCAGATTTTAGTTTTGCCATGAGTAATTACTGAATAAGTAACTACTGACTAGATGTGCAGTAGATAGATACATCTAGAAACTGTGGCTTCATTGTAGTTTATTTATTATGGCTACTCAGTAGTTAATATTTGATTTTTTGACATGAACTAGCATGATTTTGACTTTACCTTGAGATTTCACGTAACAACTAGGTGAGATAAAGGTTTACTGCTTAATCCATCAAAACATACATGCAAATTATCATCCTCAAAAGAATATAGTTAAGGAAAGAATTAGGAAATAGGATGACAAAGTCTCCAAACATTGACATCATCTGAAAAATAAAAATAATGTGATTTTGCTTTTTTTTTTTAATAAAAAGTGCAATTCTATCACTAAGAGCAAACATTTTCACTTGGTTATCACTCTCAGAGAACTGTTTTTTCTCTCTGGATGGACTGTAGTAAAATCCAGGGCAATTTTATTTTGACATAGATGTATGCAGTAGAGCAGGAAAAGTGGTTAAGCAGAAAGTTATTTGGCTTGTTTTGTTACTTCCTTGCAGGACCTTGGTCAGTGTTTCCATCCACATGTCATGCAGGGCATTCTTTAAGAAACACCATCTCTTTTAAGCTTACACAATTCATTCTCAAGAAGCACATGTGCCTCAAGAGTTTGAATGGCAGGGTTGAGAAAAGAAAGGGCTTGACCTGATCTCAATTATGTGCTTTTAAATCCATTTGTCTGATTTTGCAAAACATCTCCCAAAAAGAGGCATATTTATGGGCAGTAAGAGATTTAAATGCAGTCCAAATCCGTCAGTCACAATATATGTGACTTTTACAATAACAAACTTTGGTTTGCATCTTGAGGTGTTTTCTCTACTTTCTTCATATCTTTCCTAGGTTTCCTCCCCACCTGAGGCTCCAGTGACACACAGAAACTCTTAATGACCTCTCTCCGAGCCATAGCCCACATAGTCACTCATGTCACTGTGTGGCCTGCCCCTGTCACTTGGACTGCTGCTGTCTCTGAGCAGATTGTCACCCTTGGGTGCCATTCACCCACCAGGCTGGTTCCAGGGAACAAAATGCAATCAAGGCAATCCCTCCCTACCACAGGCACCATCCTAGACATCTTGTCATTCCCATCCATACAATGCTACCACTAGTCTACTCTGGTCTCTACTGCGTTCATCCATTTAACCTCTAACTATTTTAATCACAAATCCAAAACATAGCACAGTGTAGGAAAACATAATCTATTGCAGCCAAAACAAGTACCTAAACACTCCTTTCTACCCCTCTGCATTTCCCCAGAATCTTTTTGTAAAGGAATTTGGATACAAAGTCATGGGAATAAGGCCAGAGATGGTTTTCCACCATTTTCTCCTAACTAGTATTTGCCATGCACTTGACATAAATTAGCTTGGGGATAACTTTTCAACATAAAAAGAAAAGCTCCTGAACCTAGAGGAAGGAAAAAAAACAAAAAGAAAACCAAGAAATCCAAAGCAAGCATGAGGTGCACCTAACAGGAATACTTTCTAAACCTTTATGAGGTGGATTTTTTTTTTTAAAGTATCACAACTGCAATGTGGCATATCCTACAGATGGATAACATCACAACAGGAGTACACTTTTATAACTGGCACAGGTGTCTGGGTTTATTTAACAATCTAGCTAGCATAAACCAGATTTTTATTTATGATTGGAATAGTTGGCACATATGTTATTGTTTCAAGGAAATGGGGAAGCCAAATCTCTGTGAAACATTTGCAGATTGATTTAAGGTGCTCCTGGAGATATTGTTTCATCTTCTAGAAATTTTCAAAAGGGCTATTTTCCTCTCCTATTAGAGTATACAGTATCCATTCACTCCCTACAGTAGTACCCTAAGCCCAATGATGCCTGCATCCGTGAGATACGAATAGGATTTTCCCCTTTGCATGTGTAAATATGTGTATTGTGTACATGTCAGAGAAAGAAAAATACACTTTTAAATATATATATATATAATATGAAGCTAATTTTTGTTTGTGTATAAACTATATTCAGTACTCACAAAGATCATTCTGCACTCCAGGTAAGCCTTTCATGATTACACACCACAGTGCTGTTAAACAGGAACACAGCTGGTTTCTGTGCCAGGGTGGCTAACTGAGAGGGTTTACACATATCTTCAGTAACCCTATCAGTCAGTGCTGGGACTTGAACGTGATGAAGATGATAAAGTTCAGGACACTGGCCACTATTCATGCAAGCACTTAAAAATGTTATTCATAGAAATAAAGGCTTCATGTGGAGTAACAAGCTGAGCAGGAGCAGGTATAGTTTTGATAACTGGCCAGCAGCATTCTGCAATGAATAATTGTTAATATGGTCCCTGTTATGTCTTTGTACTATTCCAAGCATGGTCTAATTTAGTTAGCATTAGCCAGGCATAGCTTCACATGCAATACAGACAAGCTACTCTACTTTGAGGAGGTAGAAAAGAGAGTTCAATAGTTTGTGTGCTACTCCCGGCCAGAAAACCAGCTGAGTGTACAGATGGAGCCCAAAGCCTCATACATCTAAGTTCATTTGAGTGTTACATTGGGTACATGAATGGACAAAAAAGTGCCTCAGCTCTCCTGCAGGTCTGATCATAAGTGCAAAATCAGGGAGAAACTGCTGATAACTACTAACCTCATGGACATGCAGTTATATGGAAAAAGACAGATGATGACTAATTGCTGAAAACAAATACACTTAGATACCCTGTGAGAATGTTAAGGGCCATTGCAGCAAATCATTAATAGAAAAGGTAGATTTTTCACTTCCTAGTGTCTCCAGATTAAGAAATTTACAAAAAAAAAAGCATGTTAGTTAAAAACAACGTATGGCGCTCAGAACAAAAAATAACAGGTTGAAAATAAAGGATCTGTGGTAAACAGGGTCTACAACTACAGGTCTGAGTAGTATTTTAAATAAGTCTTATAAATACAGCAGTGAAAAAACCTGCAAATTATTATTCTTAATTTACCCATAGGGGAAACAAGCAGTGTTAAAGTTGTGTGTCTGACACGACAATGGTCAATAGCAGAGTTTGAAACTATGTAAAGGGTCTCTGAAATCTATTACCTGGCACCCTGTTCCAACATTCATTTTCTGTCCTACTGGAAAAGAGCTGCAGGACAGAAGCAACTTGTGAGTTAAACACATTTTGATTTATTCCAATAAGAAAAAGGGATTTTTTTTTTCCCCATGCACTTCCTGAAGATTATAGACTGCGCTATTCCCTTTAGCAGTGCACAGGTTCATGAATGATTAATGATGCTTTAGGTCAAAAATCACTGAGTAGTGGTATATTGCAAGTTTTACAGTGTGATCTGTTACCATCAAATGTATCTTTTGGTGTTTGCTTTGTTGGATATACTGTTCTGTGAACTGGATAATCCTTCCAATTTTCCCCCTTTCTCAAAATTACCAGGTGGGAGTGAGAACAAAATTTCACTCCATGAAATGGGTATTGTTGTTAAGCATCTTGTTCCTTCTTTGTATGCTTGGTAGGTGAAGAGTGGAAGGAAAGGATTTAGCTCTTATTTTCTGCATTTTTGTTCTAGTCATAAGGTATAATTTGCATAGTTTATCACTGCAGCTTTTTCAGCTGCTTATTTTGGGGCTGTTTTAAGGCAGCTAGCAGTATTCATCTAAGTAGCTTTGTCTGGAAACCCTTGCTATGGTTGAGTTTTAGAAACAAAGAAAAGGATGAGTCACTGCAAGATTCAGAATGTGAGTGATCCTGCAGAAAAAATGATTGGAACAGTACAGGGGTTAATAAAAATAGTTGGGGTTTTGGTTTGGGTGGTGTGTTGTTTTTTTTTTTTTTTTTTTTTTTTTTTTTTTTTTTTTTTTTTTTTTTTTTTTTTTGTTTTGTTTTGTTTTTGTTTTTGTTTTGTTTTTTTTGACTAACCCCTGCTTGTGAGTGTAAGAAGATAATAAATCATAAAATTAAAGGTAAAATGCCTGGTTGAAGGGGACTCAAGCATCATCTGGTCCAACCTTTCCTGGGAAAAGAATGATCCAGACAAGATGGCCCTGAACCCTGGCTGGCTGGATCTTAAAAGTTGCCAGTGTTGGAGAATCCATCACTTCCATCTGGAAATTTCAAAGGCTGATTGTTCTCAAGATGAAAAAATTTTCCTTGTGTTCAATTGAAATCTTACACCTAATTTCTTCTACATAACTTGTTTTTAAAAAAGGAGTCTCCATCTTCTCTGTAGCCACCCCTGAAATACCAGAACATGGTGATGGGGTCTCCCCTAAGCCTTCTCTTCTCATGGCTGAACAACCCAGTCCTCCCAGCCTTCCCTTGTGTCAGGCTCCCTGGTCCTTTGAACATCTTTGTGACCCTTTTCTGGACCCTGTCCAGCCTATTCATTTCTTCTTTTTTTGAAATGAGAACCAAAACTAAACACAGTATTTCAGGTGTGGCCTGAATGATGACTGAATGATGACTTCATTAACTCTGCTGGCGATGCCCTTGTTGACCACACCGTGTTGGCTTTCCTTGCCGAGCAACACAATGTTCACTGGCCAACTTCGATTTGGTCTGTGCTCTTGCTTTTCCAGCTCCATCTTTGCACACGCCCTCGTAGATCTCAATTTTAGATCTGTCTCTTTTCCATGTCTGGTGTGCCTCTCTTTTTGTTTTGAGCAATCTCAGCACTAAATGGATCAGAGCTAAGACAAGGGAGATTCTTTCTCCACCTACTTTCTTTCCCTCTAGAGGGAAACTGTCTTTAAAAATTCCCCAGCACTTGCTAGCTCATTTATTCTCCATGGAAACTTCCCATGGAACCCATCCCAACTGAGCTCTGAGTGAGCAGAAATTTTCTCTTCTAAAATGAAGTCCTAACAATAAGAGAAACACTGTATCTCAATTTTCAGCAAAACAGATGGTTTTATCTGTGATTTTTCAATATGTTAGCTGTAGACTACCACACCTCCTAATTTTAAGTAACAATGACTGGAATAAGTCTATGAGAGCAATTCAGATTGGATGGAATTAAAGCATCGTCAAAGTAATGAATGCCTTTTATTAAACAAAATATATTACATTTATTTTTGAACTGGTGCTGCTTATGGGTGAACACTACATCTGCTGCAGCTTGTGTATCTGTGTGTTGCTGTGCTTTCTTTTTTGCAGAGAGAAGAGTCAAGAGGGCAGAAGGGGAGTTCAGTAATGGCAACACAGCAAGTCTGGTGTGAGAAGGATGGGAAAAAATGTACTCACTGCAAATTAAAATAAAAAATTGGCCAGATTCAGGGAGTCATTAATGACTACAGTACAGCAGAAGTTAATTATAATATTTATCTGAGGGTTTTTTTTTTTTTTTTGTGAATGAACTAGAGAAATAGGTTAAACAATGCTTATTTAGGCATCATTTATGCATTTCTTGATAAGAAATGAACGTCTGTTTTAAACTTATTCTTTTTAGTTTGTTCTTCTTCTTTTTAGACCCATTACAACCCAACTGAAAATTACCTGGGAATCTGAAGAAAAACAAAACAAAACAAAATAACCCTGAAGTGGTTTAATGAAAAATATGTAGAATACTTCATTATGAAATTTGTAAATGATTGTTTCTCATTACAACAAAAAAACCCCAAATACTGGCACTGACAAAAGAAAAGGTGAAACCTGTGTCTGTCAGGAAAAGGTCATTTGTAGATAATTGCTGGGAGTTATTCTGTGCTGAATACCATCCTTCAAACTGTGTGATTCTTTGCTCTACACCTGTTCAAAAAAGATCACTGTTATTTTCTTCTGCCACCACAGTAATGGATAATTTGTATTTTCTTACTTTTATCTCCCCTCAAAACAATCACAGTATTTTACTGAAACTTCTCAAAAAACCCTTTATGCTTTGGCAAACACCAAGAATAAGGAACAATAATCTAAATAATAATTTTAAAAATGCCAAAACCAACAAACAAACCAACCCAAACCAAAATGAACAAAAAATCCCGCAAAAATACCTACAACCATCCAGAAACAAACTTGGCTCAAAATGAGTGATCATCATGGGTATCTATCCTTATTTTTTTTTTGTTAATACTAATTTATATTTTAACTAGGGCACGAGGGCATGACAATGTCATGAAACTAATGAACTGTGCTATTTAAGTCCTGTTTTAAATGAGGATGAAGAACCCAAATTCTGCTTAAAACATCATCACATATTTTCCCACACAAATAAGTAATCTTTGTTTATATGGATGGCCGAAAGTTTTCCTTGATGCTTGGCTACAGATACAAAAGCATGGGTAGAAATGTGCTAAATTGTAAAGATAGAAATGCATTTAAAAGGAAAGTCTTTTTTGGTCTTCACCATGATCATGAATGTGGCTATAGAACCAGTAGGAGACATGAGAGGCTGGTGACAGATTACTGAAGAGCTTGTTACATCACATATTTACCCAAGAAGAGAAGTCTGGCCTGAGGGGAATTAAATTCTCATAATTAAAAAAGAGTTCTTTTTGAGGCCAGGCGAGTTCTCTTAGTGCCAAGCCATTGGAGAAACATTTTTACAAGGGAAATATACTTGAAGTTTATATATTTATGTGCATAAAATACATGAAAGTCAAGACATAAGAAGAATTTGAAGCAATCAGGATGCAAAGAAGATTCTTGCCATTTCCTAGTTACTATATTGATTACTGTTCCTGGATCTGTGTTTGTTTACTTTTATTGTTTTAATCCAGTAACAAACTAGTATAAAAACTCAGTTGAAGGAAACACATATTTTTACATCATTTTCTTTTAAGCATGTCTTTTTCTTCAGTGGAAATCTGGTTTACGACACCTGGTCCCTTTCAGGAAGATTATGGATCTTGAATCCTTGCAGCTGAGCTACAAATTGTTTAGTGAGGAGCATGACCTAGAAATGCTAGAACGCAAATTAGGGACGAGGAGGGGAAGACACTGATCTCTTCTCTCTGCTGAGAAGTGACAGGACCTGAGGGAATGGCCTGAAGTTCTACTGGAGAGGTTTAGGTTGGATATTAGGAAAAGGTTCTTCTTCCAGAGGGTATTTGGACACTGGAACAGGCTCCCCAGGGCAGTGGTCACAGCACCAGCCCGACAGAGCTCAAGAAGCATTTGGGAAACGCTTTCAGGCCCATGTTGTGACTCTGGGGGATGGTGCAGTGCAGGGCCAGAGTCAGACTCAATGATCCTTGTGAATCCCTTATAACTCAGCTAATTCTGTGATTAAGTACTTTCTTAGGAACTGGAAGCAATAAAATTAAATCTGCTTCGAGTGAGGATACTATGAAATTACAGTTCCTTCATTCCTGGCAAGTACTGTAAACAGTAGGATGCTGTAGAACAGTAGAAGCACATTTTCTACACATCATCTTCTTCTCATTAGATTCAACTTTACGAGATGTTGACTTTAAGGAAAGCATTGGACAGGAAAGCCTAGGTGGAGAATGCCTGGTATTTCCCCCTGATTTCTTATACATGTTGAAAAGTGGAAGAATTAAATTGTTTCTCTCTTTTTCTTCCCTCTAAAATTAAAAAAAAATAAAATTATATTGACATGCAGAAAGCAAACTCTGATCTACTTTACCAGAAAGTTTAAGAAAAGTTTCTGTTTTATTCAACCGTATTCTTCTATTCTCAGGACTGGTGTTTCACTTGTTCAGTACTGTGACTTCTTTTTTTTTTTTTTTTTTTTTTTTTTAATAGTTTGGGAGTGTTTGTGTGATTTCCTAGAGAAAATGAGTTAGATACAGTGGCTGGGTTTCATAGCACCTCATTTCTGGTGTGTAGCATGTAAACTTCCATGGCTGAACTAATCACCTTAAATACACTTTATGATGAGTGGAAAGAAATAATAAATTCTAGGATGTGATTCATTAGGTCTGCTTTGCATATCCACTTCAGAAAATACTGAATTGTAAGCTAAAATTTCCCATTTTTCTGCATTGACTTCAGAGCTTTAGTGGACACCTGTCATCATTTGTACTGTATGTAGACATGAATATTTAGATAAATGAATTCTTTCCAACTTACCTTTCAATTTATGCTGTCCTTGGGAAAGTGCTCCTAAATAATGCTCCTTTTTTTTCATTCTCTGCATTAAAATTTTAATGCACATAAATGTTAACTAAATTGGATGTTTAAAGTTCAGCAAATAAAATACTTCACCTATCTAACTACTTAAAGAAAGTCAGATTACTCTGTATTCTAATAGGATAACCAGGAATGTGGGATCTAGCCTAATCATTAAGTTTGGAGTGGAGATCAGAAGATCATTTAATCCAACTGTCTGCTCTACATTCATTTTGGACCAGGATGCTGAGAATTTTAGCCAGTCAGGTCTCCAAGATCTCCCTAGACTCTTTGGATTACCTGTTCCACTGTTTGACCATGCTCAAGAGGAAAAGCTTTCTTCTTACCTCCAGATGGAACTTCTTCTTATTCAGTTTAAGATGTTACCACTCACCCTCTGCCATACACAGCTCCAAAGGCCACTGTTCTCTCTTGATGTTCCTCTCAGAGACACTGTGAAGCTGCTGTGATGTCCCTGAAAGCCAGCTCTTCTCATTCCTCAGCTACTCTCACAGCACAGTGCTCCAGCCCCACAACCACCCAATGATCACTGGCCTGTTAATACAACCCAGTATATGAATCATATTTACATTGTTGTCTATCTTTGAGGCAGAGCTCATCTCCACACAGCCCACTACCAGACTTTATCATTATGAATTTCTTCCTTCCCAAGTGCAGAACATTACTTGAATCCCCTCTGAATTTCATGAGTCCATTCTTCAGCCTGTCTAGGTCTCTTGGAAATACAGCTCTTCCCTTTACTGCCTAACCCTCAAGCTACAATATTTTGAGTATAATATTATCACAATTTAAATTCATATATTTAAATTAATCTCCACTAAGAAAGGAAGGATGTTAGGAGGAAGCAAGCAAGATATTCTAGATCTCAAAACTGAGAAAAGCAGACTTTCAAGCTGCTGAGAATCTGAGCACAGTATGACCATATTCCTTCTGTGCTGAACAACAGTGAGTCTGACCTAAAGATGCAGGGTACTGCTTCTGTTCCTGATTACTATCTTAGCAACATTTAGCAAAAAAGCCCATGAGCATCTAGTAAACATTCCTAGCACCAACTTTAGAAAAAGACCATCTCCTAGCTGTTAAAAATCTCATATCAAACATCAAAATCCAGGTTTTTATGGTAGATTGGGTATATATCCAGGGTAGATTGGCTCTATAGACTGTAACATGGTGCTTGAATATTTGTGCCTCCTTAGACAACAAAACAAGCTGTAGGTGCACAAAGTTCCAAGTAATTTAGGTATTCTGGGCCATGAAGGTCTCCAAACCCATTGAAGACTGTTGATGTGAAAATTTGCTCTGATGCCTCTACTGTATAACTATAGAATCAGCTGGACAAATTAGGTATTCAGAAAGAGGCCTACTAATCCTAGAGTGAAAGATATAAGTCTGTTCTGAAATCTATCCTTTTCTTTCCTAAATGTTTTCTCTTAGGAAAAAAAAAAAATCTTTCAACATATGTAAGACAAAAACACATTTCACTGTGTATGCTGGGGGTCTTTTAATGAGCTAGATTTTCTGCTTTATAGCCGGGTCTTCCTATGAATATTGCCACATAGTTTTCATTAGTTTAACTCCTCAATTCCTTCTGTTTCCAAGGTTGCCTGCCAAAATGATGTGGTGTATATACCATAGAACAGAAAATAATTGATATAATCTGATGGATGTTGTTTTAGCTGATTTTGAAAATCAGCACATATTAATTTACTGTGATTATTTCAAGTAAAATAGATTAAATAAATTAATCTCTTTCCCCCTAACACTTAATTTCCCCGAAGGGACCATCTGGGACTCAGAAAATAATTTAACATATTTAAAGAGATGTTCAAATGACTATATTATTTATTTCTCCTTCATTGTGTTAATGGACTATTTTCTTATGTAAATGAAAGGTGCTGGAGCTACATTGGAAACCCTCTAAATCATTGCTTTTCCTTTGAATGTAGGGAATGAGGGATTTAGTTATTTCTTCAGAGGTTTGGTTAATAGATTTTTGCAATGCAAGGCAGACAATGATCTTAACGCTGGTGCAAATGCACGTAGACTTCCTGCCAAGACTTAATACAACATTGCTGTCTAATAGCTCTACAAGTTGCAAGCAACTGGACTTGAGGGAGAAAGAGAAGTCAGAGGGAAACACATGAGAGTCGAAGTTCTGTACCAGTCACAGGTCCTCCTATGCTGACTGAGGAACTCTGCATGGAAATGTGCCAGCATCCACTTTTAATCCAGAAAAATGTAGGGCTACTTGTACTAACAAGCCCATGAATTTGAGCTCAGCTAACAGGAAATGTTTAAGAAGTACCCTCAGAGAAGTATTTGGAGATTATGATTGTGATTTGGACTTACAAAATGATCAATATTGCAAATAGCTGGAAATAGCTGGAAAACTAAGTCACCTAAAATAGAAACATAATTTTTAAATTTCTGAAGGCACCTGAGCAACCCAAAGCCATACAACTTTTCCATCCATATAAACATCTGCTGATCCACAAACAGCACGACTTGTGGCAACCTTAAACCTATTTTTAATTTATATTATTTTTTGAGGTAAGCCTTTGTTTAATTGCAGCTTTACAAATTCTCCTAAGACTATTATTATTATTATTATTATTATTATTATTGTTATATTTTTTTTCCCCCAAGGTACAACCAGAAGAATGGCACTGCCATCATGACCCTGGCTTTACACCATGCTCAACATGACACACTGTATTAGCTTGCATGGTAGAATTAATGCAACATGACCTTATGCCATACTGAATGTCACAGAGACATTTCCCCCCCCCCCCGCTTCATTCTGGGAATAACTGTCAGAAATATTTTTTTTTATTGTGTCAACTACTCAAACACTTACATCCACAATAGTGTGCTTTATAAACTACCTTATCATCAAACAGTCTGGGACTTGACTCTGGGACTATTTTCTCTAACCTTTAGATGCTTGAAGTGTTTTCCCAAATGGCTGTATTTTATTTACCTCACTAAGTAGCAACATTCAGTGCCAGTAACAAGCTCCCCTGATTATTTAACTAATCTGTATCATACAGTAGACTTCTATGTTGTGCTTTCAGTTTTCTCCTGGCCAGTCCAGAAGATTTGGAATATTGTTTTCTGGCAGAGCATGATTTCAGGATGTTTGTTCTCCAAATCAAGAGGATGTTTAAAAGCAAATTTCTTTTTCAGTATCCATATGGCTGATTTGCTTTAGCATGTGGGAAATTCTTGACAGTTCTGTGAGATCCTAAGTGGAAAAGAAGAGCAGTAAATGGACTCAAGAGCAATCCTACAGGTCTCCAAGGGGAATTTGAATGAAACATAATTAAAGGAAGGAAAAAAGCCTGCAATTTAAAAGCAAACCTTTCACTGAGAGAAGTTCTGTGGTTTTTTTGTCAGATATCAGTATGAAATATTACAGTCAGTGAAACTTCAGTGGTTTTATGTCCCACTGCCCTGTTGTACTGTGCTCAAGCAAACTCCTCACATGAATATTATAACCTAATTTTTGTGTTGCAAACATTTTCTTTTCCAGCATCTGATGATATGTCAAATACTTGCTGCAAATGTTTGGCTTTCATCACTCCACTGGAATAATGCTCTCTGTTGCAAAAATATTCCTATTTTGGGAGCCACTGTAACTCCCATTAGAGCCATTTACTGAATTAGAGGACAAGTTAAGTAATACTTTCATGGTGACCTGTTGCTCTGGAGTACACTTAGGTAATGTCTGTCACTTCATTTAGTTTATTGCTAAGATGGTCCTGTTGAGTTTGGTTCAGTATTTTTAGTATAAAAAAGCTTGCAGCTTACTCAGGAATTAGTCCATTCAGAGTATAAGAAATTTATCCCTTCATTGTATAAGCTAAAAAGTTTAGAAACCTTAAGAACTTATTTGGTTGATTTTTGAACTGGGAAAGGAAAAAAAAAATCAATTTTTTCTTAATTAAAATGATGAAGATTGATGTTAACAAGTTTAACTTTGATATTAAGAAAGGTGAAGGGGTGCTGCCCAACTTTGGAAATCTTGAATTATTTTCCTTAGGACAAAAGTCTGCTCAGTCTGTCTGGATAGCCGCAAGAGAAAGAGGGATTCCCCTTTAAGCATGATTAACTTGTGAATTATTATTTTCAATGTTTTAAGTCAGCCTTTGAATGAACTCTTTTTCTTTCTCCCTTGATGCTGTTAATGACCCCACAAAAAAACCCAAAAGCAAACAAACAAACCAACCAAAAAAGCAAACCAAAACAAAACCCAAAAAATAAATAAAAAAAGTAGTATAAGAAATACTGGAGGCAGTTCAGCTTCTTGCAGTAGTGCTTTAGGTAGTTGCTCAAATGGATTTTTACTGTGGCCCACTAAAAGAGTCTGAAAGGGTTATATACATTGGTTTCGCTTTCCTATTTACTTATTTAGATTAGCTTTTTTAGTGTTGGTCTATCCTTTAGGAAATATTGCATAGAGGGCTCAGGATGCAGCTGTAAACAGTGTAAATACCAACTTTTCTGTTTTGCTCGCAATTTCTTTGTTAAACATTTTTTAACTTTATATTTTCTTTTTAACTTCTGTTAAGCAGGCATTTCCTTAAGAAATATCTACAATGACTCCAAAAATCTGTCCTCTAGCTGATAATAGCTAATTTAGAACCTATCATTTTATATAGTTTTCCCCATGTTTATTACTTTGCATTTGTCAACACTGAATCTTTTATATCTTTTATTACTCATTCACCTCTGTAACTCTGTAATCAGTATTATCATTGGCTTTATTCCTCTACAATTTTTTTTGTTCTGTTTTCTTGAAATTATTTTCTTATTCTAAACAGTTACTTATCTGTAAGTGAAACCCGTTTCTGACCAATGATAATTCTTCTAAGAACCTTCAAGTATGCTGTGAAAAGCTTGGAAGAGCTTTGTGTATA
Source organism: Zosterops lateralis (assembly GCF_965231275.1). NCBI lineage: Eukaryota > Metazoa > Chordata > Aves > Passeriformes > Zosteropidae > Zosterops > Zosterops lateralis. Next base: position 101,165,827 of record NC_139764.1, on the reverse strand, counting down.
AAAGTCTAAATGGATCACCCATGTTCATGTGCTATTTCACTTCATTATATACTTAATAGCTCTGTGAGGCACGACTTTCCTCTGCAAGAAAACCATTTAATTTTTGATATTGTACTCTGTCATATTTATCCATATATGTATATATATATCTTCCTACTTTTTCAACTATCTGATCCTGCACAATTCCCAGGATCTTAAAGGTAATTTTCTTATTCTATTACCAAATTCAGCTACCAGCAAGTAATAGTCACCAATCACCATTAGAGCTTCACATGTCTAAATATGTGGTATTTAATCATAATTAAGTTAATTTAGAACTCCTGAGTGATTCCATGTGGTCCTTGAAACTTGTTTATCTTCAATTTATTAATTGATTCTGCATTCAGCTTTGCATTCGTTTCTGCCCACATATAAACAAACTCCAATCTGTCAAATTCTCTTAGCTATTTTTAGTGTATACTGATCTGAAAATATCTATATATTTAATTTTACCAAAAGATCTAATGAATGATTTTTCTATTCTTGTTCCCCTATTTGTGCTACAGATCCTGGATCAGGCTTCATATTTCGTTATTAAATTCTAAGTCATTGACAGAATGCATCTCAAAATCTTTGCATTACATCTTTCAAATGATACATTTTTTTTTTTTTTAAAGCATCAGACCCTAATTTAGGCACTTATCTCCTACATTGTGTCCTAGTGTCCTACATTGGGCTGAATAACTGCTATCTATAAAGTAATTAGAAGCCAGAAGTAGCAGGAGTGGTTTCAAGTGCTTGGGATCAGCTCAGAAGAAGAAACTCTGTTTGCTCAAGGTAATCAGAATCATCAAGTGTATAAAGACTTATACACTCCTCATATAAACACTGAATTTAGGATTTGGTTACAGCTGTATATGTTATTTATTTGATCAAAAGTATAGTTTCTGCATATTTTTTGCACAATAGAAAGGTAGAAAAATCAAGTTGTTGCTGAATTCAAACTCATTTAGTAGAAGCAAGAAGCAAACATTTTGAAACCTTTCAGTGATGCTTCATAACCTGATTTTGAGGCCTCAGTGATCACAGCCTTGATCCATGAAATGTAATATTGACAGCGTCAAGTCAAATATTTCAGACTGTGGAATTTATCAAGGTCTTTGTTTAATAAGGGAAGGAAAAGTAATTTGCAGAACAATAACTGAGACAAAGACAAATCTGTACTAACTGAGAAATCATAAGTAAAAAATGAAAAGAGTGTACTACAACTTTAAAGTCATTGTATGCATGAATTATAATGAATTTGTAAGGAAATATATATACCTTCATGTGTACATAGCAAATAAAAACGGATCTCAAAAGGATCTTTACAGTGCTGAGTTTCTTCTTATTTAAGTTAGGAAATTTCAACACTATCCAGGTGCAGAATGTTACTATTTTTTAACTCCAAACCCAAGAATATTTATTTTCCCCTCTCCCAACAACAACTCATTCTTTAAAAAGCCTTAAATAATCCTATTTTAAGTTTATTCAAGAATTTAAATGTGAGATCACCATATTGTGTATGGATGGCTAATATGTTTCAGCAAATAAGGAGAAGGCTGCTATCATTGTGCTGTAATCAACATTTCTGATGTTTACTCAGGCAGAATAATTGTGATTTATTGTCTTGTTATTTCTGTCATGTCATCTCTTGAAAGTGAAAATAATGTGTCTGGTGCCTGAATTTGGGAGTGAATGACCAGAAAGAGAACATTACAATGTTCCTCAAAAACAATTTCAACACAAAAAACAACCTGCTGCTGTACAGAATGCAAACATGGCATTTTTCCAGATACCAACAACATACATATTGAGGAGTGGCAGCTGTTAAACAAACAAGCAGCAAATGTGTGAAGTGTCATTTATCACTAATTGGAAAGCATTTGCAGAGCAATGAATTTGAATTATTAGCAACAAGCTACAACTGAACATTAAACAAAAAAAAAAAAAAAAAAAAAAAAAAAAAAAAAAATGAAGGGGGGAAGGGCAGAGACAGAGAAGGAGAGAAAAAAAGACAAAGAATGAGAGAGAATAAGAAAGAGAACCATTTATTGCTTTATAGGAGCAGTATATAAGAGTTTCAAAGGATAGATATGGGGACGTTGCTTCCATTAATTTTAACTTTTTTTCTTTAGGAAAAACAAAACAAAACAAAAAGAAAATCTCCTTGACAGTGTCATTTTCTCCATTTGCACCTCCTCTTTTTGGTTTTTCTGTGCATTGCCTTGATAATGTCATGACTTGTAATCCATTCAAGGACTGCCACAGACTGATGTTGGTCAGCTATAGAGCAACCTGCTGCTTCTTGTCTGAAATGAGACTGGAATTCCTCAGGGCTGCTTCCTCATGCTTCATATTTTGTGTCAGCACAGAAAAGCCTGGGCCATTTGTGAATATGAGCATTATTGAGGCACTGAATAAGAATAAAAGTTCCAGGTAGTTAGTGAAAATTAGGGAAGAGATAAATCACATCCTTCTTGAAGACATCTCTCCATAGCTTGATGGTTAAGGCATGAGAAATATATTAATTCACACTTGCTGGAGCAGGCTCCTGACCCAGCTGACAGTAGAGGTGTGGATCAAGACTATGATGGCTCAGGCTTATGGGTTCTGTTGCTCCTCAGAGTGGTGTCTACATAAAACACACATTGTATTTGCACCTTCTTGAAGTAGTTCATGCTTTTATTCTCTGTCAAGACAGAATAGATATGTTTCTGTTCTTGCTTTCTCTTAATAAAATACCTTCCAAAAGAATTCACATGGCTCCATCGAGAAGGTCTCTAATGCAAATAACTCTAAAAATTGCAGTTTTCAGAGTAAAAAAAAAATTCCAGAAAGTTCATTATCTTTGTATACTATTGTAGGTACACTTTTTTGTTTATGTTCACTTCCAAAAAAAAACACTAGGAGAAACATTGAAATCATAACATTCAATTCATTTAGATAGATCACAAGAGGGTCTTAAAAACCAGAGCTTTTACTGTGCCATCTCTGATTTATGGGCAGAAGTAAAAACTAAAAGCAAGGCCAAAAATTATATGTTGGGTAATACCATACCCTATGATCAATTTGATTGAAGTCAGTATGCCTACTTATGGAGATGGCTTAGCTTTCCATCAGTGAGGGTAAAAATATCATCCTAAGAAAAGAAGATTCTAATTTGTCGATTTTGAGATGTGAAATTTTTTAAACTTCCACGTGAGTTCTTTTTTTTCGTTCATAAAGCCAAGTGTGTAGAATCTCAAGTAGTCCTTCTGGGTGGAAAATTACCATAGAACACATTAGCACAGGGAGCTTTATCCTCCTATATAATTAATGAACTCAGTTTTACTTTCTGTGCTTTGTATTTGCAAGCTTTGTGTGACAGCTGAACTCTTGGTTAATACAGCAGGGACTGAACCAGGAACCTCAAGAGCTAAGAACATGAAATGCAACAGCTTGAACAACCCTTTGTAGCTGGGGACTGTAACACTTGTGTTGTCTGTGAATAACTCAAGAGTATGCTGCCGTTGCTTTGACTATTCAGCTCTGTTTTACTTTGAATAATTTCAAACTAAACTTCTTGTTCAAATATTTACGATCAAATGACTTATTCATTTTTGCTTGGAGTTTAGATCTTTGTAAATGGCAGACAAGCTTTTCAGATAAAAATGGCAGACACACATAAAAATTTTTTTCTCTGATTTCCAGTAAAGGCTACTCCAAGGACATGAGGTACCATGTAATTTTAACAATGTAAAAAAACCCAAAACTAAGTGAAGAGTCAACTAAGCTATCTTCACAGCCAGTGGAGAGAAGCAAGGAAAACTTCATATCACTATTTCACTTGCCTGTTCTAGTGGAATGGAAAAATTCTAGTAACTAGAACTTTAGATTCTTTCTCCTTTGGGTGTGAGAATCCTTCCCACCTGCAATGAATTTTAGGTTCTGAAATATGGATGTTCAGTGGTGTTTGAGATACCGTTTCCATTTGGCTTTCAGCCATCACTCCAGAAGAGAGTAGATTTTTGCATAACCTTTTTTGTTATGTCTGCCAACTGTGGGCTGATGTCTCAGATACACTGCAACATTTAAATAGCAGTGCACAACTATGATTAGGTACCTGAATTATTCCCCTGACTATAGGCAATGAGGACTGGCAAGGGAATTAGCTACACTTTAAATCCTAATTTCATTGACATCACTAACAACACTGATTTAATTTTAGTTGTGCAGGTGCAGACCATTACATCCCCTGAGCCTCAGATTAACAAAAAATACACCTGAGCAAACATTTTAGGCATATAGCAGAGAGTTTTTGAAAATAATTTTCATATTCTTTGCTGGAAAACAGTAAGCATCAAAGATAGTTTTGCATGATTATTTTTCAGCAGAAGAAAGGACTCCTAAGTAAGTCTACCAGCTGGGCTTGAGCATTATGTGTATTAAATAACCAAAGAAAGAAAAAGAATGAAAGACAAAACAGTTGGCTCAGAAGATGAGTGAGTAGTGAATTGGGCAATTTTTACTTTTCAAGTTTCACTGCTAGGAATATCTTTACTTCTAATCAACAGAACAAAATTATATAGTTTTAAAAAGAAATGTGCATGATTGCATTATAAAATCTTTGCCTCTGCAGTATTATTATGGAAAGTTGTTTGCTTTTTCTATTAAGAAACTGTAAAGTGCCTGATTCAAGTGAAATGGAGTCTGACAGACAGTGGAGGGACTGAAATCTCAGAGCTGTTCTCTACTTCTCTACTTCTTTCAGAAGAGGTCATGTCTACATGGTCTTTTAATTTTTTTTTTTTTTTTACATTCTCCTGAATATTATACTCTTTAGTATTTTATATAAAAATTCTTCAAGGCTAAAGAAGGAGAAACTCATGTATGTAATGTACACATGATAGCAAAACCAAAATGATTCACAGTTTGGTAAAAAGGTTTATGAATTTTTTTTTAATGTTGGCAGTTTTGTGACAACTTTAAGAACATGATCATAAGCCCTTCTGAGGCTAAAGACTGACTTATGCAGCTTAGCTGACTGACAACAATGCAGCAAGGCACAGTGATTTACTTCCAGTGGCAGATGAAAACCTTAAATAAATGGATTTCCCTTGAAGAATCATTGTGTAAATAGTAATCACATATAATTACAAACAACAGTTCTCCAAAATCTCAATAGATCCATTTCCATTCTCCTAGCAAAAATAAAATACAGAAAGTAGTCTACATCTAAGTTCCACTGGTTTCATAAAAAAAGCCCAGTCTTCTCTGTAGATTAATATGCCATTTCATTGAAAAAATTCAGTGTATTCCAAAATTACAAAGGCTAAAAATACCCACCAGATTCATATAGGAAAAACAGCAGGTTTGCAGAAGAGTTTTAGAGCCTTCAAGCATTTAATTTAAACAATGAATGTGTGTGTTGCTTTGCCTGTCACCAGAATCTGCTGTTTTTATGATGATACTTTTCATATTCAAACAGTTCTAAAATATTGGATATTCATCTTTTCCCTTCCACTGAATTTTTATGGGTTTTTTTTCTTATATAAGTTACACAGAGAGGATTCTTTCACAACATGCAGTAATGAAATTAAATCTTCATAAATGCATAGAAGAAGAAACAGGACATCAATAAAAAGTACCTGAAGGGGAAAGAGTTTTGACAATAAACAAATTTTTAAAATTAAAACTAAATCACCAGTCTCTAGCCAGACACCAACACGAATCATTGATCAGACAAATAACTCTCCATGTAATTGTTTTCCCTTTAATTTCTGCAGACAGAATTCAAGTCTGGAAGAAAAACACTGAGATATGATTCCCTACTAGGCTACCAAGGCTATTTCAAAGCCTTGGAGGGTTTAAACTGAGACATATCTGTTGGGTTATTTTCATGTGAGATGCAGAAACCCTCTTTGCAACCAAGATGAAAACTCAACTCTCTAGAAGTGGATCTCTCCACACTCAGAGCCATTGAGAGTGGCCAATGGAAGCTACTTCTCACAGGTCCTGATTGTGACTCTCACTCACCAGCCTGCCTTCTCACATCAGACTGGGAGGGATAATGAGGAAAACAGTTACAGTAATGATTTTACAGCCATTGTTGTCTTACTGATCCCATATGGATTGACAGAAGATCTAGATTTTTAATTTTCTTCACAGTCTGCAACTGATATTTAACATCTTCATAGGCCAGATATTAAAATCCCACACCGGATGTTACTACCTAATTCTTGCTTCATGACCTAGAGTGATCTCTATAAACTTCTCCATTTCTGAGCTGTTCAGCCCTCTAAACTTTCTGGCAGCAGATCAAGGCTGACACTTGTCTGGAAAAACAAGAACTGTGTAACTCCCAAAATGGGCAGTTCTCTGAGCACAGATGGATGAACAAAATATAAAGGAAGTCGATGTTGAACATTACAAACTTCCACAGCCTGGCATATTCTTTAACTTCAGTGAAAACACAAGCTGATTCCTCTGCTGACAGGGAAACATTTTACCTACACCAGATTCAATGACTGGAGACAGGAGTGTCACATTTTAGTGATGTTCAGCCTGTGTGTAGAGAGCTCACACACTCTCCTAATGGCTTTTTAGCCACTACCTCTGACAGCATCACTCCCACTAAGGCATAAAAGTAAGTTGTCAGCTTCTGCATGTTGTGTGCTGAGCTCTTTCAATTCTGTAGCCATTATTACTGCCATTATGACTTTGAAAAAAACTTACTATGTAATTGTGGATAATGCTAATCACAACAAATCCTTATAAAATGAAGTCCTACTTCTATTTACTTCCCTAATGACTGAATTTCACATTATTCTTCTGCTGTCAATTTGCTCCTTAGAATACTGTGTTTTTATTTATTTATTTAACAGTTTTCATGAGTGCTTAAGACAGCCTGATTCAATTGCCAGTCAGTTTAGTGATAATTACATGTTAGATGCTATAAATGGACACAAAGAATAAATTTCCCTAAGAATCCAGAACAAGAGGAAAAAGAATAAAAAAGAACAGGCTTTAGAAACACTTGTAAGCCACTTGTCTATTCGTACCAGCTGTTTGACACTAGCACTCTCCTTGAAATCATTTTTAGGCTGAAATCACACAGTGATGCTGCTTCTGAAATGTTAATGTTTTCATGTCTGAGGCAAGACTAGATTATTCTCCCCTGAAGTTTTTTAGGAGGCAGTTATGTCCTTCCCAGCACCACCAACATTTTGAACCCTTACTAATGATAGAGTAAAATAACTGCTTTCTGTCTCATTTCTTTCAGGGAATAAATGCTCCTTGTGACTCACATGGTCTTACTTCTCTTGAATGCAGCTGTCTTTTTCTCACCAGAGTTCAAGTAAATTTACAAGGGTGCTTTAGTGAGAGAAAACTCAAAAGCTGCTTATTCTCTAAGCTCACTATGTTGTCCTTTTTCTGAGAAACACTTATTGTTCAATAATTATATTCCCCGCTGAACTCACAAATTATATCTGGGGGAGAGACAGGGAGGATGTTTCGAAGGTTAAATTGAATGGGAGGTTTTATCAGTGTGGTATATAAAGATCATAATGTGCTATTTGTTAAGGTTTTTGCTGGGACAAAATGTGGAATGTTCTCTCTGGAATATATGCAAGATTTTTCCAATGTGTTTGGAGCCTTAGAACTTCAGAAATCTGCTGTGGAGAGCCTGTAGCTTTATGATGGTCCACAAGTGCAATGAAAAAATCATTATACACTTCTAGTATGCACTTGGCCACTTCTCACCAAGCAAGGGGTCTTATCATCTCTTTATTTGGCATCTCATTTCTAGCCCTGTCTGACAAAGAAAGCTGAATTTAATTACAGCTGCATATCTATTCCTGGTAGGTGGGATTGCTGTAGATATCCTGAATGGGCGTCTGGAGAGGTGACCCTACGGATCATCAACAGAAGAGCAAAGACAAAATAACGGGAAAAGTAGAAAATAACAAAACAGTGACTCTGTGTCACTCCTGTACCAGCACTGTCCCAGGGTGGGGTTTTGTGTAAGCTCACATGAGCAGAACTCGCCAAGGTTGTGCTTTTCCTGCTTTGGCAACACCCTGAATGCCCCATTGTGCCAGTCAGTATGTTTGTTACAGTTACATTGTTCACATTTACAGTAGTAAAGGAGCACCTTTGCTCCATTTTTCTCAAAAAACCTGTTTAATGACAGTTCAAAACTTATGCTGCATTTTTCTCATGGCTAGCCTCCTTCCTCAGAGGATCACAGGATAATCCACATATGTATTAGGCACTAGGTGAGTATTTGAAAGAAGAAAATAAAAACTCCTTTGCTTAAGTGTACCTGTAGAAGACCAGCCTAGATCAAAAGAAGTAGCAAGTAAAAATTTTGGTTGCAGTCTTGGGAGGGAGAGAAACACGGAAGAAAGTGACAGCAGATAATAAAATATCGTATGTAATGTTTTGTAAACAAAACCCCTGACATTTCAGATGGTTTTGCAGTAGATCTGGTAGAGTGTTACACAGGTGATCACAGAAAATCTTTCAAATTAATGTGGCAAGTTTGCTGCACTTTCATTTATGATTTTTTAATATTTTAATTGCTCTGTAACACTGAATTATTACAGCCATTTAGGACTGAGGTCAAACAGCTTATTTAAACATTTAATTATCGAAAACCTGCAATTCATTTATTGCTTTTTTCTGAAAATGGAACTTCAAAATGTTTTGATGAACTGCTATGGGAAAAAAAATCTTTATCTGAAAGCAATTTGAAAGATCATCTGTATTTTCCTCAGTTTCTGAGTTTAAAGTTTCACAACATGATGTAGCAGATAGACTCTGAGGACAAAGAAATAATTTTCTTACAGTAAGTGTGTAAGACACCTCTCCAAAACACTTAATCTATCCTTTTCTTACTGGTCCTACATTTGTGTCAGATACTGTGGAAGTTCTACCAATAGTCTTTAGAATTTATAGGAGAAAAGTAAAACCTGGAAGGAATCCTAATAATTATCTTAAGAATTTAAGAGTTATTAAGAACTTTCTTTAAGGAAGGAAACTTGCTTTTAAACCAAAGAAAATATTAAGAGGTATAAAAAAATAGAGTATACAAGGAGTTTTACAATGTCTTTCTACAAACCTGTGTCTGAAATTAGCAAGGAATATTTAGAGCCTTGTATCAGATATCCTGAAGGCACAAGAAAAGTTTTAATAAATGGAAGGATTCAGAAGAGTTATAAAAATTAGGCCTAGAAAAACGTAATAAAACCACATTTTTTCATTTCTTTAGCCTGGTGAAAAACATTAGGATAGAAAATCATTAGTAATATATCGAAAGTAGATTGGGAAAATAGATTGGGAAATTCTTTTATCATAGAACAAGAATTGATTTTACATGAGAAATGGAAGCAGGATATAAAAAAAATGGTAAAGGCTGAGACAGGAATTTGATAGAAAACGGAGAGGAAACGTGTGTTTGTAGGTTCTCCAGAGTGTTTGGAATTGTAATCAATTGTAATTAATGTTGTGGAGAGGATGTTGTGCCTTTTTTTTAAATTGGAAGAGAAAAAGATAAATATCTGGGCATTCTCTTACAGCCTCTGGTATTGGTCACTGTAAAAAGATGCCTTAGTGAGTTAGAAAAACACATGAAGTAATCTAGTAAGAAAAAAAAAGTATCCAAAATTAAAGGGAAATAATATAAAATTTGGGTTTTAAGGTTGGATTTTTTAAACTCAATTTACAAATTTAAAAGTTCATTGATCAAAGAAAGAGGAAGCCCACTTTAGAGAATACAGTTGGTCAAAGCGTAAAACCTAATAACCTAGGGAAGTGCCTAGTGCTTATTTGTTGATTTGCATTGTGTACCTTCAGAGGGAAGCCAAAAAGATAAATTCCTAAGATTTTTATCTCCCTGCTCTGAATAGTTTCTACCTTTCAGTTACACAGATATATAAAATTTATATTAAGCCATTGGTGTCACCAAATCATGAATAAATGCTATGGTCAAGCTAAGAGTCCAATTCTCAATACTCTACAGTGGCTGATATAGACATGACCAAATTTTCAGCTGACATTAACTTTAAAAAGACCCTGAGAGAGTGCACTGTTTTATTTCTGCAGCAGAAGAGAGGATTTAATTTCCCTTTTTATTTTCTCCCACAACCACTTTACTCTCTGCTGCCTGATTCTCATCTGTCAGTGTCTGAGGTAGCCTATAAGAGCTGAGGACAGGCAAGAGCTCCGGAGTAATAAATTTATTAAAAATTCCTTTATTTGTCCACTAGATGACTCTCTGATCTATTGGACATTAGCAGGAAAAGAAGTAAGACCCTGGGAATAAAAAAATGGATGTCAAGGTGGGGGGGGAGGTGGGGCAGAGGGCTTGGTTTGGGTTGTTCTTCCATTTGCTGTTGATATCAGTACTTCAGTATGCTGTCAGCATTGAAACAACCTACCCAAGGGTCAAGACAAAAGTCAGGCTTATTTTACAGCAGCCCCTTTTTTTGTTTGGTTGGGGGTTTTTCCCCTTTCAGAGTCTTCTAGAACTTAAAGGTAAGGAATCATACACATGCACACAGAGAAGAAGAAAATAAGCAACCTTGGCAAACTTATTAGGCAAAAGTGAGTCCAGTGTTAATATCATCACATGAAAAAATAGGTATTGGCAGGAAACAGTCTGATGTTATTTGGTCCCAAAAGATCCATAAAGTTTCAAATCATTCCTTCAGTAATTTTGGTCTCTTCATTAGAACTGATATAGTTGCTCCATCTCTTCTATGAAGAAAATCTTCAGGATTGTGTAGCATAAAAGTTATAGTTACTCTGCTTCTTGCTTCTCTCCCTCCTGCCTCCTTCTTTCCTCCAGTAGAGAAATACTATGGTTCCTAACAATAAGAACTTGAATGCAGGCCTATGGAATTCAAAAATTCAGCTCTAATTTGACATTCCATATGTCCTGGGTTGTAGTGTATGATGTACACAAAGTATTTATTCTATCACTATCTTCATGAACTGTTGAAACCAAGTGAGGCAGTGCTCTAGTGTAGGGCTGTCTTCTGCTGATGGCCCATCAACACCTTGCCCATGACTCACAGGTAACTCCCTCCAGGAGTTATCTCTGTTTAATGGGCCATCAAGGACCCACTTCACAACTCATCATCCCATTGTGAGATGCTCCACCCAGGGGGAGGAGCCAAGCATTCTCACCTGGATGTAATCTGGGATTTGGAACAGTACAAGCAGCCCTTACCTACTGGATTCCCAGAGGAGCAGAGCTACCAGACCTTTTTCTACAGGATCACTGCTTCAGGAAGAGCACCTCATCTGGACTGTTTCCACCACCCTGCTCAGGTTGTATTCTGACTCTGTCAGTGGTCCTTTGTGTTATTGCATTTATTTTATTTTATTTTATTTTATTTTATTTTTTTTATTTATTTATTTATTTATTTTATTTTTACCTTTTTACCTTTCTTCTTATTAAATTATATCTCTGACTTGGAGTCTTTCACTCGTTTTGCTTTCAAACCACAACACCATAATAGAGCAATATCTTGATGCAAGTCATTCTGAATGATGAATTGTAAGGCTGACTGCAGAGCTGACATCTGCAACATTTTAGGGCCTGAAAAGCTGAGTGAGCTGACCAGGCAGATTAGGCAGACCTCTGAAGAGAACTATTGGATGAGGACTTACAATAAACCCCAAAATGTAGTCTGCTCTCATGTTTTCTGCTAAATCAAAGAGCAGATGGTATGGCTTCTTCGGAATTTGAAGCAGGCACTGTGCTGTCCACTTTTATATGTTAAACTGGATGACAATAGGCCACTTAACAAATAATTTCTTTAAAAGTACTTCTACTTGTTTATGAAGAGTCTAGGAACTAGCATTACTACGACAGATGTTTGTCCTTTTTTTTTAATATATATAAATGGAATAAATTACATGCACCAAAATCCAAATAGATTTTACTGTGCCATTCATTGCTGCTTATGTCTAATGGAATAAAAGATACAATTTTGAAGATCGTGTGTGAATATTTACATAGTTTAGATTCTGATACCATGACCAGAATCACCAACCAATCACCATTGTTTGTCCAGGTCAAGAGATAATCATATTTTCAGAAGAACTTATGAAAAGACAATATGATCAGCAGAAGTTTAATGCGGTATCTAAAAGTATGAGAAAAGAGATATATTTTGGTTACCTGTTAAAATGTTCTAATCTTCCATTGCAAACTGGAAATAAAACTAATTATATCTACTTACAACTGAAAAAGTGTTTTCATAAAATCCTCATTGATTTCTGAAGTATTTGGATTTTTATATACATTTTCAAATCTTATTCTAAAGTGTACTCGTAATGAGTGAATTAATGAACAAATTACTAGTTTAATTTAGTAAACCAAATGCTAATGACTACATCTTTCCAAGAATGGATATTATCACTTTTTATTTTAAGATGGGATTATTTAAATATATTTGTTTTCCAATCATGAAAAAAAAAAAAGTAAAATTCAAGCCTGTGAATAATGACCTAGTGTAAATTATATTATTGTAAATGATATTTCAGTTTCAATCATGGCTTTATCTTTTTCTATCCTTTTTCTATCCTTCTTTAGGAATAACTGAAGCAGGGACTGTGGATTGGTGTTGGAATTTTTCAGGCAGCCATTTTCATTTGATAATTTTCAGTCAACTCAGAAATTTATGAAAGGAGCATTTAAGATTTCTGCATATCAGTTTTTAATCCTTTATTCATCTGTCTTTCTAGATAGGAAATGTCATTACTTGATGGGACTTGATAAAGTGATTTATGGCATCTGATCAATCAGAGCATATACCATCACAATGAACTTGAAAAAAGTACAGTTGAGCAGTGAAGTAAAGATATACAAATGCTTCCTGTCATTGTCTTGCATTGGTTAGCTAAGACCTAAATTTTAAGAGTTTAGGAGTTGAAGAAAAGAACTTGCAGAGAGGTGGCTAGAATTTTTTATTACTTAAATTCACCTTTGGTACTTTGAACTGTGCAGCATTAGCACTTCAATATTTCCTTCATTTTAAGTAGTTTCATGTTCTGTGCCATGGCAACTATAGGCAGACTATAGCCATGAACAAATTGAGTCTAGAGAGAGCTTCAGAGCAAGTCTGGCCCTCATTCAAAACCTTTTGAAACAGATGAAAGAGTGTCTATTGACTTTGATGGGCTTTGGCTTGAACTATTCCAGCTTCTACAGGCAGCATTGGGTTCTGATTACGGCTCCAGATGATGTCCATGTATTTTATTCAATTGCTTCTTAATTATATGTATTGAACAGCACTGGGAAAAGGTCCAGGAACATAGGACATTTGCCTTCAAGGATGATGTTACAACTGAATGCAAGAACATCATCCTTTTTTTTATGCTACTGAATTTTCTGTGATTCCCTGCACAGTAACACAAATTTTGCTTTTGGGATATCATCCATCACACTAGAGCAGGGGTGGTGACTGTACAGGCATGGTAAGTTGGAATGCTGACGGACAAAAGAGCACAGGAAATACTGTCCACATCAGAATTACTTTTGTAACCATTTAGGCCTGGCTCAAAATTGCACTTATCAAGCTGTAGCAAAAAACATCCTTAATTGCATTTTCATCAGATTCAAAGCTGCGTGACAATGAGGAAAGGCAGAACTTCAAGCATATCAAGCATTATGTATAATATATAATACAAAACTTGTATTGTATGTAATAATTATAAGGAATAGTCTATAAGGGACTGCCAGACAAAGAACAGAGTACCTGAGAAATAACAGCTTTTCTGCTTTAGAAAAGACAAATATGTGACTGTTTCTGTGATTTTACAAAGTAAGAATGTTTTTGAAGGTTTGTGGCCTTTCTCTCCACTTCTGTGAGTGGAATGTGCTGATCTAAGAACATGACAAGGAGGACAAATGGTTTACCACCTGCTGCCTGAGCACTCACCCGCAGGTCACCAGTCTTGTCAAAGAGATTTGCGTTGATGGAATATGAAATGGCATTGCCATCAAAACATATAAGATTATCTTTCCTTTGAAGAAAAACAACGGCTAATGTAACTTTGAGGACAGGAAGGCAATTAGTTTTAAAATACTAGACACAAATGGGAAAATGAATTTGACTTTGCATTTAATAGAAGCTGACAGTTTTAAACTCTGAAAGATGGACTTCTTATAGCACTTTTCAATGACAAGTCCCCAGCTAGTGAACTGATTTTGAACCATAAGAGTGGAATCACTTGAATAACCATGTCCAATCACTGAAAAAGTTTTTTGCTATACCTAAGTGGATTTCACAGAACATCTACTCTTTGTGCCACCATACTCTCATGAGCCACAGACATCTCCAGCAATCCACGTCACAGGAATAAAGCAGAGGAGATTGTGGGAATTTCATGAATTCTTTTAAATAAAACTTTGCAGATGATGTAAGAAGGTGAACTGCACTATATGCTACAGAAGAGCAAACTGCTTCCTCTGCTTGCAAATGTAAACAATAATCTGGTTAATGAATAAATCATTGAATATATGAACAAAATACAGCAATTAATCACTTGAGGAATTACAGTGTTATTAAGGGTATCAAACTTGGGTCTTCTGCCTACCTTCAATTCTATCTTAATTTCACCTTTCTTCAGCTTACATTAACTCAACATCAGGATCTCAGCTTTAGAAACTGAGATTTCTCAGAGCTCTGGCAAAAGGTCTTACATCAATTTCAAATATTTTTTTGTCATTGCTTTGAGTAAGAGTTCAGGTAAGTTATTAACCTTAAAGTGTGCTAACTTAATCACAAATGGTTACATTAATTTCTTACACTTCAGTCTTCTGAAAGCAATCTGCTGTCTCCTTGCTGTACTGACTATCAGTAACACTATCTAACCATATTTTGATGAAGACAAGCGAGTGTATATATATGGCTGACTGGACATCCTGTCATCTATAGAAATACAGAGCATAATATAGTCTTTACTAATAAGGTTACCTAGTTGATATTCTAGAGGACTATTGGCTTTTTTTTTTTCCTAGCACAAAGCATCCTTTCAAATGTAATCTGTATTATTTATCCATATCTTCTCTGTCTCCATGTATGCTACCTGAGATTAAGGTAAAACCAATGCCAATAATAATCTGAGATTTTTCAGCAAATACAGAATGTATCTTTTTTTTTTTTTTTTTAAGAGAATCTGCTGTAATTAACATAAAACAGGAATTTATAAATATGTGCTGATAATGTTTTCTCAGATATGGTTGAAGATTTCATTAACAATATTTAAAACTTCAAGAGTTATGGAAAACCATCTCTCATATCATTACATTATATACATTAGAACACCTCTCACATTGTATCACCTCAGAGAAATTATAATCTCACAGAATGAGCCATCAGATAAATATTTTCTAAGATATCAGTGCTGGGTTCTCACAGTGAAAAACTATTTCTCTGGCAGGCCACCAGCATTTAAATTTGGCAGGCTGTAGTGTAGTATAAGGTTTACTTGTTCAATCAAGCATTCAATTAACTAACATGTCAGTATGTTGGTCCTTTGTGAGACAAATAAATGGCAGCTAAAGTGCATTGAGCCGTCTGAATGGATAGTTGTGTAATTAATATTTGCTTTTAATTTATTGTAAGATGTCCAGATGCTCTGGCAATAAGTTCCTGGGAAATTCTTAAAATAATCGACTGAGTTCTGTAAACTTACTAGAGAGCAGCAAGTTTTCCTGTCTCTCTCTCTATGTGGTTAGAATTGGGAAAATGATTCAGCAGACCTTTCAAAAATTTTAATTTTTTTATTAATATATTGTTTGTAGATACAACATAATTTCTGTGTCATTTAATGTTTGTTTAATTACAGGGTTTATCTATTATCTATAATCTATCTCAGACTGTTGTTGCTCTGGGATCATACAGCATTCCCCAACTCAGTAGTCCAAGATTTATTGGTTTGGCAGAGAAGAAAGCATGTAGTTTCAGGACAATTTTTTTCTAAGTTACTCTCATTGTTGTGAGCTACTCCAGCAGTTAATCTTAGTTGTGTAAACAGTGAACAGGGAGAAAGAAAGGCATTTGCAATGTGTGGTTTTATTACATATGTGCTGTTATAGGATGAGTTGTCCTCTGGGCATGGTCCAGATGAGTAACTTAGGCTGTATGTACCACTTTTACATTAAAAACTGGAGGAGGAGGGGAGATCATAGCCTTTCAGTGTGTTTTTATCCCACTTCAATATGTAGACTAAGATTATAGCTATGCTAATCTAAGATCATATCTATGTTAAAAGATTCCCTGTAGCCATTGGAGATCCAGGCATCTTCAGAGAATGACTTACCTCGGACATCCCATTCCCATTAACTACTGAAAAAGCCTAAGTCAATATTGATGATTGAAATCAGGTGAATCAGATTTTTATGTGGCAACACTTTGCATTTCACCAAGGTCTGCATTTCACCAACATGGGGTGCTTCTCGGCAACCAGATGAGAGCTAGGTTGATTTGCTATATTGCATATTTTATATTTACATCACTGACACCATGGGAATGGCAAAGACATTTCTAAATATGATTCCACTGGTAATTATTTGTCAGTTTCATATGATATTACAGGCCCTGGTGGAAAGTCCATTATGTGTTCCACTGTGCCATTTCCAACACTATTTTTTTATGTCTGGTAAGTCTTAGAATTGATTTTTATCTCCACTCTCTGTTGCATTTGCATCATGCATTGCTCCCACTCAGAAATTGGACAAAATGTCATTTGTAGAAGGATCATTCCCACAACTATCACCCCTGGCTTATTTTTCCTCTGACCAAAGTTGTATTGATTTTTCTACTGCTCTCTTTCTGGCTAGCAGTTAATGATCACACTCAATGTACAGATAATAGAGATGCCAGTATCCTTGTAGGGGTTAGCTGTGATCACACAGAGCCATTCTTCTGCAAAAGTAAAAGAAAAAAAACCCAAAAACACAGAGATCCCACAGGCATTGATCTACATAGACACATTTAATTGTGTGATAATGGAAACCCCACCCAGAAGGGGTAGATTAGTGCATAAATCAGATTTAAAGAATACCTTTTCAACCTTTACATCTTGCAGTCAAGATACAGAGGGTCCATTTTTAAGATAAACTGCTTAGCAGTTATCTTTTTTTTTTACATGTAGTACACTATGATAACTTGTATGTTTAAAAATATTAATATATTTAATATTTAGTACGATGGAATATTGAATTCTATGTTTTGTAAGATGTATTTGACACAAATGAAAGCTTTTCAAAATATGTGAGTAATATTTTCCAAGCTCCACATAATCTGTCTTCAGTGTTCAGTTTTTAACTGGAGTCTGCTTGGGGGCTTTGTTTTCAGGAGGCAGAAGTTTGACAATATTTGGAAAAAATAACCAGTTTGACAGGTCTTCAAGATATATTCTATATATTCAAGATATCTTCTATATATTCTGAGAAGCTGAGGTTCCACAAATGACTAGTCATATTTGTAAAACACTGAACATTGTGAACAAAACCAACAAACAACTCTTTTATGTTTTTGAGCTATTCCATCTGAAACTAGTTCATATAAGGATTGGAATAGTTAAAAAACACGAATTCAGTCTTCCTGCCAATATAGTAACTCTTTTATACTTGAAAAGGTCTCTATTCCTTTCCCTTTGCATTGTTTGTTTCAGTAAAACACCCCCGATTTTTTTTTTTAAGTCTATGAAGGCTGCTAACCAAACACTTCTCTAAATATCAATAGGAATCTTATTCCTATCTCAAGAAAAAAAGAAAGATATGACACTCCATAGACGAACATGAAACAAATTTTCACTGACATTTTTTTGTTTCTACTTTATTTCCTTTCTCGTTATCTTGGACATTATTCTTAGGGAAGTCATTAAAAGTTCAAAGGTATGTATGAGATTAAGGCTTTTAGGAGAATGAAATTGAAGATCAGTTTTCAGTACTGAAATTTCTTGCAGTATGCAAAAACTTGACATTTCTATTGCTCTTGGGGTACCTTATCAGCAGACAGTGAACTTTGGGTTCCTACGGATTAAGAAAAGTTAGTAGCATGCTGTGAAATGGAAAAGCAAAGGATTATCCTCTTTATTCAGTGTACGTATGCAAGCTTCTGGCATGACAAAATTTAAAGGGTATCATTTCTATAATTGGTGCTTCTAACACAGAGAAGTTTTATCTGCACATGCTTCTATCTGTATACAAAGCACAAGTATAAAAGAACAGCCCAAGATTTCTGCTGACTATGACTTTTCTTTTTAGAACCCATTTTTTTCTATCAGTTTTTTTTTCCCTATTTCTTCAGCTTGAGAGATAAAGTAGGAAACTCTTCTACAGCCCTTAGGGGATCCAGGCAGTATTACTGCCAGGACGAATCTGCATATTAACTAACCCTTCGTGTAGGGGTCTAGCACCTGACACTCTTTTATATTGCTATAATTAAAATGAGTCGATGGGTCAATTAAAGTGAACTTTTCACTATTAATGACCCTTGATTACCCCTAACTGAAGAATCAATGGTATAAAGTCAGAACAGGCAAGAAATACTAATCCAGAAATCCTGGCAGGTAGGCTGACATATCATGCAATGAGGACTGAGTCCAAAGCTAAAGTAGGCTCTGGCATATTAACAGTTGTATCATTTAGTCTCTGATAAACATAAACAGGTCCTTGAATTCATCTAAGGTACTTCTGTCAGTAATGTCATACCCTAACATGCAATCTAAATTTCTTAAAAGAAGCTGTTGCTGATGCTCTGTCCAATGTTTTAACTGCTAGCAATGGTGGTCCATGATCTGTCAGACTGCATTGACCTTTAGTAACAATATATTTATTTATTAAATGAGTGAATTCTCTTACTTCCCATAGCCCATGGAAATGACAGAAATCTCTGGGCAAAGATTTGGCTCTGCTAGTCTTTGTAACATAGGCTTGTACATGGAAAAGGGCCTCATATCACCCACAGGTAGTTTGATGAGGACAAAGAATTTTGGATAGGTAAAAGATCAGTAGTCTTTCACCAGGTGCAACAAAAACTATGTGGATGAGGACACAGAATAACAGGGCTATTCTATTTCTTGAAATGAAATATCACTTTTCAAGGACTCAGAAGTACAACTCTCAGCAATTCAGTCCACAAAAACCACTCTTCAGACAGAGGTGATTTTCATCCTCTATCCGTTAAGTAAAGTTTCTAAAATAAGTTAGTTTAAGCCTAACTGTGGTCCAAATAACTCTGGTGAAAAATCACTAATGAATTCAATAGAGGGTGTCCAATCAGTAGTAAGTGCTTTTCAAAGTCACACCATTTAGTCTTTGAAATAAACTTACCAATTCAAAGAAAGATGAGAAAAATCAAGAAAATCAGCCACTTTACTTTAGATCAACTACACAACTACAGTTGAGCATCTCTGAACACTAGTAATTTCAGTGATATGATTCCAAAATATTACACTGAGTGGAAGCGCATTTGAATTATGAAAAAAAAAAAACAAATCCTAGTGGCACTATCCATTTAAAGATGTCAAAGAGAAAGATAGATGAATTCTTCATTGGATCATTCTTTTATTTATAAATACACAAGTCAGTAGCAGCATAGTTCATTCTAAAAGGGTACTCATTATTGCAAAGTGTAGTGTTTCTTGATATTTTTCCTCCAGTAAGTAGCAATATGTCAAACCCCACATATTTAACTCACTTCTCTTGATGTCAGAAGACCATGGCATACCCTAAAGAACAAATATTTGAACAGTGCTAAAATCCTGTCAGCAAACTCTTGGCTACCCATCTGCTACACAGATAATATACATACTGAAATGACTGACATTCGTTACCAATACTAACAAAATAGTCAAGACTTGTCGTGTGCATGTATGCATAACACACGGTATGCAAATCTGTATGTATATACAAGTACATCTATTAGTTATATGTCAATATGCATATAAATTTCTGCCTAAATATTTACAATCGATTAGTATATTTTTCAGGCTTAGTTTTATATTGCTTTCAGCTGACTGAAAGGGCATATGGAAACAATAGGAACATATGGAAGAAAAGATCTGTTTTAAGACCAGATTGTGGTATGTTTACTCATATTGAATAACATACAAGGAATACTTCTTCTGTGGCATAAAATACTCTGCTGTGAAGAAGTGTCACAATACAGAAGTTTGTATTTATTCACAGCTAGGCATCTGGCATTTATTTACCTGCAGTAGTGATGGTGTCATATCAGAACTAAATCTGGAGTTGGACTGTTTCATTTATTTCCAAATTCTTCCCCATGATAATTTTGTTGAATCAGGGTTCTTTTATTTACACAAACTGGGAACAAGCTCTTACCTCTGCTGTATAGAGAGTAACAAGAAGGCTTATTAAGATTTCCCATTTATAAACATTATGCTGTTTAGTTTATCAGCTTAAAAATGGGACTTTTCAAAATGCATTGCCAATGCCACACTGTATCCAAATAGTGTTTAAACTGTGAAAAATTGTTTGCTTCTTAAGGCTGATGAGACACTGCATATTTTACTCACCCCATTTTCCCTAGGCAGTAGCATGGATCTCCAAAGTGTGAATAGTTTTATGTATGAGGGGTACACAGCTATTCATTGTCTTGCACCTTGGAGAAGAGAAAGAATGGAATTTCAAGCCTAGCTCTGAATGTCTTCCTTGAACAGCCTGAATTTTAACTGCAAATTCTTCCACCCTTTCCTGCTGTAGCCACACTGGTTCCAAATTCCACCTGAGATCCTGTCAAAATAGCTGGAGATATTGGCTCTACAGAACTAAACTCCAATTTTTTATTTGTGCCCAACACATGTACCCACACAGACACACAAAAGAAAGTCCAAGGGATGTTTGAAAAGCATTAACCCACTTCACCTAGGAAAATGCCAATTTGCATAGATGATTACTATATGTACAAGTAGGAAAATGTAATTAAGGCCCTTATGGTAGACATCACTCACATGAGCCTTCCATTAAATTCCATAGGAGGTTGCTGCTGAGGTTTTGATCCTGGCTAGTCCTATTCCTTGATTTTAGCCCAAAGTTAGTGCCACAGGAAGGGGAGAGATCTTGTATTTTAAAAATCCTGATCCTGCAGTTTTCTGAAGAAACAGAAATGCCCCAAGGTTCCATAATTAAATATGAAAAAATCCAAAACAACTATATTCTTAATCTGAATGGACTCTGCTAATGGAAGTTCTATCATTCCTCTGGACACATCAACTTAAATACATTTGTGCTTGATGCAAAATATTTAAAATTAAGAAATGAAATTACATATTACTAGCTCCTGAATTATAAATTCATTAGCAAAAAAAAAACCCTAGCTTATTTCTCAAAAGCAAATATGAATAAAGTAACTGTTATCTTCAATGGAATTTCAATATAAAAAAATAGAACTTCACTGAGGATTTGGATTATTTAGACAGAGAACAGTATTTTGCAAAAGACAGAATGTAGAATGCCACAACCACTTTAGAAAAATAAAGCACTGGCACAGTTTATATCTGTATAGATTATATCTACATAATCTGGAACAAATCTGTGGATATGCCCAGTAACACAAGATTCTTAGTCCATTCCCTTTTTTCAACCTAACATCTACACTACTCTCTTTTTGATTTACTAGCAGTTCAGTAAAGTATCTGTTCCCAGCCAGTATTCATTCATTTTCTTGACAATAAACTTGTAAAAAACTCTTGATAGATCAAACTAATATTGAGTCAGAAGACCCATGAACATAAGACAGCTTCATATATTGAATTTGAACTCATAGGACAGAAAAGTTAAATATTTCATAATAACAAGTTAAGCAAATAAATTCCACACTTGCCATGAAACACTGACACTCTAACAGCAGCACTTGATCACACTCTAGTCGTGTAGTGTTATCCTTCAGACCTCAATTCTGCAGTGAAACCCCCTCAGCATGGTAGCCCAATCATACCTCCGTAACTATTTCTGGATTACTTCTTTGGCACTGGGACTTCTATCTTTCTCCTGGGTTATAAAGCAGGAAGCAGAGTGTTTTCACACCATAAGCAGCAGCACACAGAATGTTTTAGTCATATCCAAGTATAATTATGGGCAGGATACTGTCTATACACTACTCTAGTAGAAATCTTTCACAGAAAATAATTAAATCTTGAAACTTGCAGTAGCATTCCCAGACCACAACTTCCTCTGTAGTTGCAGACAGAGGGTGGGGAGCTTGGCAGGCTGAGGCACCTGATCCCACAAGATGCTCTATGTGAGACAGCATTCCCTCAACTCCAGCAAACACGGCTGGAGTTACAGACGCTCAATACATCACATAAACAGGTCTATAAACTCTGGCAGCTTTGCACATTACTTACCTGAATATGAAAGACACTTAAGTGAAATGAGGCAAGATAATTAAGAATGTACACATTCTAGCACACACCAAGGGCCACTTCTTGTCACACCCCAAAGGCCATGTCTTGTTGCACCCTGCTTTTAACCTGAAATCCACTATATGGATCAATAGCATATTGCCATAAAAAGCATGCTATGAAGGTTTTGGTTTAGGTTGGGTTTTTGGCTTTTTTTCATTTTATACAAACATTAACAGTTGAAAGGAGAAAAAGAACCCTAAAAATTAAAACAAAGTCCTCTGGAGACATAAGATGAGGATAGAGACAAAATCTGACAGCAGCAAAACCTATTTTGCTACCCATCCTTAGAGTCATCTCCCAATATGCACTGCCAATAAGCAGTAAACATTCTGGTCATGACAGGAAAACATTTCACAAAGGCTCTCTATGTTTCTAGAGGACATGAAATGAATTTTTAATAAAATGTTAAGTCTCAAAGCAATTCAAAAGATTGAATTTCGAAAGAGAATCATATCTAAGCAAAAGAAATTCTACAGAACTGTTACTCAAATAGCTAACAGAAAGCTTGAAATGTGACATGTAAGAAAGACTGCAAAGTATCTTGACATTGCTGTCATATTACAAGTCAGTACTTCAAGAGCAATGAATGAGATGTAAATATTTACCCTAGGTAGTGAGACCAAAGAATGCAAACAGATTCCAGAGATATAATACAGTTAGTCAATATCTTTAGTGCTGGAAATGGAAATGTTAACTCTGCCAGGCCCACTGAACCTAAATGATGAATACATTTTTTACCTGTAAGTCATTCACATCATTGCCTTTTTTTGCAGCTGACTGCTCCCTGCCCTCTAATTCTTGTTTCAAGGCACCGAACAACTTTTATATCCACTTTTCATTCAGTCTTTTTAAGAGATTCCCCACTGCCATATCAGGTTAACACCGCTTGTTTTAGAACCTGTTTTCTTCCCATATTTTCTCACAGTTGCCTGTGTCCATGGTCTCCCATCTCAGATAGGTGGCCCTCCTGGTCTCTGAACTGTAATCTTAAATCTTACTCTTCCTCAAGCTCCACAAATTTTAACCACCTCCTAACAATCTGATCCAAAGTTCACTGGTCAGCAAGAGCCATTAACTTCAATGGGCTATGAATCAGGACTAGATTGCTGCCAGGAGCTCTGGACTGAAATCTAGCTGAAGAAAAATAAAAGAAACTGCATGGGTGCCCTTGTTGCTAATTACAGACTGCTACTTGAACACAGTCATGGCAAGACTATATCCTAGATTAATACCAGCTGTTACTATTTCCAATATTTTTTTCCAGTCCTTATGCAAAGGACTAAGGCCTTACATTGTTGTACCTTTATTTGTACAAATTCAGAGTGATGCAAAAGGTCTCTGACACAGCTTAAATAAATAAGCATACACAAGCGTCAATAATTTCTTTTATGTATTACAAAATATCATTCTGCATCCAGCTGGGTAAAACAAGGAAAATCATCATGTTTATGAACCAGGTTAGTAAATCATTATAAAAAAATATGAAGTTAAAATGGGGTTTAGAGTGAAAGAGTATTCAGAAAGTGAGGAAAATTCTATTCTTCCAAGGGACCTGTCAAATCCCATTATTAACCTAACAGCAACTTGAAGAAAAAGCATTCCAGAAATCAAAAATAACACTATGACTCTATTTTTCTTGCCTTCATTCACAAACATTGCGGTACTTATTCCCTCTTCATTTAATTCTCCCTGCCTCTTGCAACCTCAGGTCTCTAATGCATGGTTTTCATAAGGAAAAAAAATAAATTGCTTTTGCCCACCTTTCCTTCTCCTGTCAGTTTTTAATGTTTTGTAAGTGCTTTGTTTGTAAAGCCAATGCTGTTCTGCAATCCCACAGTGCTCCCACCAAGTGGTACAGGGAAATCAGTTCTAACAGACCATTTAGGCAACCTGATGTGCAACAATAAGATACACAAACACTAGGTAGAAGAGTCTGTTCATGTTATGGGAAAAGTTAACATCATCAGACAGCCACTATTGCCTATATAAAGCTAAAATATTACACATTTATTAAAAAGTATGCTGTGGTTTGAGGCTATTTCAACAGTAATTACAATTCACATTTTTATCCTATATTGTACTAAACAAGGTACTTTAGGGAAAGTGATAGAAGTAACACTGCCTGCTTCCACGTAATTTTGCCACATTTATTAGCAAGGACAAAGCCAATTAGATGACCTTCACTGAAGAAGTGCAGTTTTGGGGATACAGGTTTTTGTTTATTCTTAAAGATATTTAGGCTAACACTTTTATTATAATGAAGTACACTCCACCCTCGCAGCTTCAGCTATAGTAGGAAAATGCTTTGTAGAAATGAAATTACTGTTGCAACAAGGTTGCTTATGAGATTGTTTAATAAAAAAAAAAAAAAAAAAAAAAGAGTTGGGACACAGTACATTGATAGGGAGTGGAGTGTATCACATATATACAAAAGAGGATTATTACTTCTGTCATCTGACATTGATGTGGGAAGAGAGAACAAAACCAAATGCATTTTCTTTCCAGCACTGAAACATGCAGACAAAATTACAAGTTGTACGCAGCTCAGAATAATAAAAAGAAATGCCCCAGTATACTTGTTTAGATTTCTTCAAAATATATTTAATTCTCTGATCTTTCACTTCAAAACTTAGAATTGAGCAATGAGTGAACAGGATCTGAAATACAGACAAGGCAGTGCTCACATGACATTAAAAGGCATCTTTTAAATGCTGCTGTGGATTTCTAAACTTACACTGAACAGAGTTTTTAGTTTCCGGGAATTTAAAATGCAAGATGAACTTGGCCACATTACACCTATTTCTTTAAGTGGAATTGTAAATATGCAATAAATTGCTGCTCCAAAGAGGCAACATGCAAAATTCAGAATTGTTTCTTGCAGGATTCTGTTGACCTGTGCATGGATATTGAAGCAGTGGTACAAAATCCACAGCTCAAGCATGAAATCCTAGTGGTTGGATCTCTGAGTATATTGTTCTCCGAAATACATCACTCCCTTTGAACCACTGAATTTAGTTTTAGGAAAATAGCTGCTCACCAACTTTAAAAATACCCAAAAAACAAACCCAAAAAAAAAAAAAAAAAAAAAAGAAGAAAAGCAGGGAAGGTGGGAGGAGGGAAGAGGTGGAAAAGAGCTTATGCATTATGATGACATTTAGCAGAGAGCTGCTAACAGAAAGCAAAGGCAAATATTTTAAATGTGATAGATTTCAACCAGAAATGTGAAAGTACTTTTTCCTAGTAAACAGCTTGCCAGAGTTGGCTGGACAAAATTTGGGTTGCAGCTACAGGCTGAAGCAGCAGTGTGGAGAAAGAAAACAAACAGGCATTTATCCTCCACCCCAACACCCCCTTTCTCTCCCAGTTAGCAAAGTATGACTGATGCTTTTGGTTGGCCACAAGGCAAATATTAGCTAGAATCTCATTTAGCTACATCCACATCCACTGTCCCAGATGCTTAAAACTTATCATGGATTAAAGCCATGAAATAAAAATTTAAAAAGAAATTTCAATTTGAAATTTTATTGGCATGTTGCTAGAATGGTCAACATCGACTGACAGGAGAGACTTTGTCTGTCCACATACTCTGAGAACAGCCTTCCTGCACCTCCCCCCTCTTTTCTTCCTCTCTCTCACTCTTTCAGCATTAATGCTATTAAAAGCCAAATAAAATACTGGCTATGGGTGTAAAGAATGCTGGTTTTTTTTGGAATGTTGCCATGGATCCTGCTTCCAGTTGCGTCCCACGGAAGGAGGGTGCAGCCTCCTGACTCTACGGCAGGCTGGTCTCCCCGGGCAGGGCAGAAGGAAGATAGCCACGTACTCCTGCTCCTCCCTATTCTTTCCCATCCACTATAGCCAGGTCTTTGATCACCCTCAGTTTGCCACTGGCATCGATCCTGCGCTTCTCACGTATTAGATCCTCCAGGCTGTGGAACCTCACCGTGTGCACCTTGTTCTCTGCCAAGTGGATCTTGAGATAGTACTGCTGCTGGTGCTGGGTGCCAGCAGCCGCCTGCAGCTCCCCCCCGGCTTTGAACTCCCGTTTCCCGAAGCGGCACCAGGCGGCGAAGCTCTCCGAGTTAGTCCAGCAGATCTCGTCGCTTTTTAAGCCCAGGTGCCCGCAGGCGTTCTGCACCACCAGCTCCGCCACCAGCGGGCGGAAGCGGTACCAGCTATTCACCACCCGGCCCACGTTGCCCGCGGCCGCCTCGTACAAGCTGTCCTGGCGGATCTGCCCCTGGTGCAGGTGGATGATCTGCCCGCCGCCCACGTACACGGCCCAGTGCGGCGGAGGGTGCTCCGACGGCCCCAGGTAGAGCAGCTCCAGCAGGTCCCCCGGCTTGCAGAGGGCGGGCAGGGCTGACACCGAGTAGACGCTGAGGTCCCCAGCCTGGGGGCCGCTGCTGACCTTGGAGAAGATGCATTCCTGGCCGCGGAAAGCGGAGAACTGGGTCTCGTTCAGCACCAGCTGGTGGTGGAGGTGGTGGGTGGGCGTCTCCTGCCCAGGGCTGCCCGAGCCCTTCACGCCGTACTTGTCTGGCTGGCCTCGCTCGTCCAGGTCCTCCTCCTCATCCGAAAAGAAGTAAGCCACCCCGACGCGCAGCTCGTCCTTCTCGATCCCCGAGGGGTCCCCGGTCGGCAGCTCGCTGTAATTCAGGTGGGTGATGCGATCCAGTTGATTTCCCATCAATGACAGGGCGAGGCGAGGTTAGGAATCGCCGGATCTAAAGGAGGGTGGGGTGGGCAGAGACAGAACAAGAGATGGGAAGGAGAGCGCACGCAGAGGGAAGGAAATAAATGAAAGAAAAAAAAAAAATCAAGGCGCACACAAAAGACTTCAGCGATTCCGCTCTAAGCCCCCATCCCTTCCCGACTCCTTCCCTCCCCTTCGTGCCAGCGAAAAACTCCCAGCGCGGACCCTTCCCCTCCCCGGGGTGCGGGGCAGGGCACAGCCCGACTCCGGAGCGCCGCCAGAGGAGCCCCCGCCGCCCGCCGGCCCCGCGCACGGAGTTGCACCGGGAGTCTCCGCCCTGTGAGGGGAGAGAGCTCCGGGGGCTCCGGCCGGAGGGTCCCGAGCCCTCCCTCCGCCGGTGCGCGGCCGAACCGCGCCGGGCAGCGCTGCGCGTGGGGAGGCGGCCGGAGGAGCGCACGGCCCCGGGGCTGCCGGCCCTGCCCGCCCGGTGCCCGCAGCCCGCCCGGGACCCCGCAAGGCACAGGCAAAGAGCGGGCGATCGGCACCCCCGCCCGAGGGGACCCTCCCGTCCCCTTCCGTACCCGTGGTCGCCCAGCGCCAGAACCCCCCCAAACTCCTTTAAAGTCGTCCTGTCCCCATGGGCGCCGCAGAGGAAGCGCGACCCGTGCCCGTCGCTGCCGCCGCCCGGCTGCTCCGCCCGCGCCGCTGTGGCTGCCCGGCCCCTCCGGCGAGCCTAAGTACTGGCGGCGCCGCGCGCGAGCCCGCCCCGGCCGCGCTCATTGGCCGCGCCCGGCGGCGGCGGGGCCGAGCCGGGGCCGAGCCGGGGCCCTGCCCGCCCGCGCCCCCGACACGCCGGGCCCGCCCGCCCCACAACCCCGGCATGGCCCGACCGGCCCCGACGCCCGGGACGCCTCCGCAGAGCCCCGACCCTCGGGCTGCTCCGGCCGCGCCCTGGGCTGCGGCAGGCGGAGCGTCCCGGGGGAAAGGGGGTGCCCGCCGCGTGAAGCCGCTGCCAGGCCACCCCTGCAGCGGACAGAAGTAAAAAAGAAAGAAATAAACCCAAGTTTTTTTAAAAAAGGGGGAGGGAAAGTGATTTCTATCAAACTAACCGGCCCAGGAGAGACGGCCAAGAGTTGCTCTGTCCCTGGAGGGTGGAAGGGGGTGCTCCTCACCGCACTCCAGCAGCCTCACGTTACACCTGTGCGGGCTGAGCTGACACCCGGGGCTCCCTTTGCTGAGCAGAGACGGGCATTGCCACAGGGCTGCTCGTCTCGCCCGTTCTGCCTCCTATTTTCGGACGGCAGGAAGTACCCTGAGGAGGTGCCTGTCTCTTGCCGTCGCCTGGATGTGGAGTTGGAATGCTTGATGGTTGGCAGTGGGTGAGATCACTGTCTTTCCACATCTGGGCAAAGCAGCAGTTGTGGGTTGTCCTCAGATGTGACTAGAAGACATGCTATGGCTTTTCTTAAGTAAAGAAATGAGACTGTCTGGCAGTAGCAGTCCATTCCTTCTGAAAATGTATGAAATCTAAAAATCTGTCATCTGTGGTAGCTACTAACAATACACACTTCTGCACCTAACTTTGCACATAATGGAAATGGAACTCAGAAATTATTTGTCCATTTGACCACTCTTCCCCCATAAGGCTGGGGGGGATTGTAATCCAACAATGTGTCAATGATGGGATTGTAACTTGGTCCTTCTGTGTTCTTAGTCTTGCTCTATAACCGTGTGAACTTCTGAGAAGTGAGAATTTAAATACTTAAGACACTTCATGAAAAAAAATCTAATGACATTCTTTGATTCAGATGTGAATCATATTAATATACCATTTTTAGCTGGAAGTAAATCTACTCATTTCTTTGCAGTGAAAATAGTTTTGTCATCTAGCCATAAGTATTTTTACTTTCAGTGTTTATGGATAATATCTCTCTTCACTGCTGTCCTTTTCCCAGTCTTCAGGTTTGGTTATCAGAACAATAATGCCATCACTTTATTCTTATTATAGAGAAACATACATCCTTAAATAAAAATAGTGGATTTCCATTTTCAGGGTTCAAGCTGTATACCTATGTTCATATGGATCAAATGCTGAGTTTCTTAGATAAATGTGTTTACTTTGAATGATCCTTTTCTTTTCCCATTCAAATATTGATGTAGCTGTCTGTCTAGAATGGCATCTTCTTGTTCTCATTATTTTTTTTAACATATGCAAAGGCATCACATCATAGCTGGAGGAGAAAACAAAAGGTATGTTTAGTGAAATTCAAGGACTGACATCAGTTATTTTTTCACTGTGGCTTGTAACTATCACTATTGATGGTTACAGACTTCCCATGTCTCATAAACTCAGGGGTTATGGTCTGAGACTACAAGAATTAAGCTGATTTACAGCAGTTAAGGATGCAACATTCATGGTCTGTAGAATCAGAAAGATAATTTGAAAAGAAATGGAAAAATAAAAATTGTTTTCTAATACACGCATTTTAAAGTTTCAGAGGACTAAACAGAACAGATGGATGTTATTTATCTCTAGAATTGTGTAAATACTTTTCTAATGATTGTCAGAAACTATATGTTCTTTTACAGCATGACCTTCACCAACTGCAACATTTTAAATTAATTTATGAGGACACTCTAATAGGTTTAGAGCGGAGGCTGTAAAACAGTGTTTAAATATTTTGATTTTTTTTTTTGTAATAACTGTTAATGTGCTTCATTGTTAAAGCTGGTCCAAGCTGAAAGCCATTTGTTGTAGGCCTTCATCGACAGTTTCTGTTTTCTAAACACTTTACATTTTTCCCGTTTAAAGTCTGCATCTTTTTAGGTTGCACTCGCACAGTTCACACTTCCCACGTTTGCCAATCATCAAGGCTATGTGGAGTAATTTTTAGATAGTTCTAAACAAACAAAGCATTATTTCATCCTTGCCATGCAAAACAGTGGAGAACAGACTGCTTCAGCAAGCTGTAGGTGCAGAAGGATGGAGTCTGGGTATAGGAAAGGCTCTGCCCTTCTAAATAAGAGGAGTATCTCTTGTCAAATTTTAACCATTTTTTTGTGTGATCCCCTGTGGTTTTGCAAGTCTGCTCAATGAGAGTATTCTGTCTCTTATTGAAGCACTTATAATCCCTTACAATTCACCTCTCTTTGTGACCTCTATTCAGCACATCTCCAACACCCATCTCCTTGTTTTATTTCGGTTCTCTTCTCTGTACATTGTTTCATCAGTACTTTGTGCTCTACCACTATCCCTCAGGAAGAAATTTTCCCTCAGTTTCTCTTCAGTCACAGTTTTATGATAGTGTCAAGAAGTTGCCTTAAATAAAGAAAACGTATACCAAACACTCCCATCAACCAAAAAACTGCAAACTTTTATATAACTGTGATTAAAGGACACTGCTGGAGATGCCTGTTTTGTCTGAGCTAATTTGATTAATGAATTTATTATCTGCTTTAGATGTTTAACTTCTGGGTGCTTCCTTAGCAAAGCAGTGAGTGCAGACTTGGCTGCTCTTAGATGACAGCACTGGCAGTGCAGTTATCACTCTGTTCACACTTCCATTGACCAGCTTCAGCTTCATTAACTGGGGTCATAATCTCTCCTTGCACCAGGACGTTGGAATTCACAATATTCCTAATGGGTTATTACTGACCCTAATAACTTTTTCTGCATTCTGAACATAGGAAAGAGACCTGATAACATCATCAGCTCTGCCTCTGTCCTGGTCAACTCTGAGAGTGAATTTGTATTTTTCCACTGCTACTTTTTTGTGCCTGTTTCCATAGTTGGCATTTTGTAACTGCTGCATTTATATTTAATTCAATACAGTGAATGCCCTTAAAATATGTGGCAAAATAGCTACTCAGTAGCTTTTTTTTAAACTTAATTTTTAAATATTCTTTTCATCCTGCCTTGAGTTGAGCTTTGGAGCCTTGGACCTCTGTTGCTAAAAGTGGAGCTAAAACCACCGTTGATTTTAATGAGTGGAGAACATTTGTGCAGAAAGATTTAGGAACACATGTTTCAAAAAACAACCAGAGATTAAAAAAAAAAAAAAAAAAAAAGAAAAAAAGAGGGAGATGATAAGTGTGGAAACTTTCCTATCTGTTATGAACTTTATATTGTAGAAATCTGTCTATTACAATCCTGTTAACATCGAATCTCAGAGGCCCAGAAGCTCTTATCTATTTCAGGCACACTACACTTGGTAGAAACTAAATACAGTTTCTACATCTAACTAGTCTGGGAGAGTCCTGAGGTTTTGGATAGACTGAGGAAGCTGGGCCAATTCAGCCTTGAGATCACAGAGGGAGACCTACCTCACCAGTGTCCATCTGAAAGGAGGATGTCAAGGGGATGGACCAGCCTCTGCTTAGTGGTGCCAGACAATAGAACAAGAGGCAAAGGCAGAAACTGATGCACAGGAAGTTCCACCTGAACATGAGGAAGGACTCCTTTACTGTGCAGGTGGGCAGACACTGGAACAGATATCCCAGAGAGGCTGTGGAGTGTTCCTCACTGGAGATATTCAAGAACTGTCTGGACACAATCCTATGCTGGTTGCTCTGGGATAACCCTGCTTGAGCAGGGAGGCTGGACCAGATGACCCACTGCGGTCCTTTCCAGATTTTGGCCCTTCAGCCTTAGACAGCTTTTGCCATTTTTATCCAGTGATGGTGAAATATAAAATGTGAAAACTCAACAAGCTAATTGTGGTCACAGTTTTTCTTTTGACTCTTTTCTGCTCTTCTGCTGGCTTCTGGTGATTTCATGATTCTTGCATTCGCAGGGTCACTTGTAAGTAAAATTGTCCAGGACCTATTGTTTGGCCCTGAGGTACAGTACAACCACATAACTGTCTGTTTGAATGTTCTAAACTGCAAAACCAAATGACTGCATCTAAACTACCTCCTAGGAATTATTCCTAATCTATTTTAATCCCTAAAATGTATGGAAGAATATTATCTCACTTGTGCCAAGGCTTTTCAAAAGGCCATGCTACCAATTAATTGTATGAATACTACGTCACTGATCCTTGGGCTGGGCCTGTGTAGCCAACTGCTTAAACTCTGCCCAGCTCCTTTTTATCAAATAACACTTGTAAGGACTCCAGGCTTAATTTCTGATCGAGTGATACAACTAAAAACATATTGTAGTAGGAAAGATTTTGAGGAGGAACGGGAAGAAATACCTTCATTTAAAAGTCCTTATGTTTGGAAGGCTGTTACATAGACAGAATCCAAAATGGGGGTTGTCACTTTTAAGTTCTCAGGGAACAGCAGGTCAGGGTGCTGGGCAGGGGCAGGGTTTGGGGAGCTGGAGTTGCACCCACGTGGAGCCTCCCACTACCCTGGCAAGGGGAGAAGAGCAGGAGTGCTGGGCTGGGGCTAGTTGAGGCCAAGGCAAGGGAAGTCATGGCAATCATGCAAGGCCAATCATCCCAACTCCTCAGCCTGGTCCCAGCTTGGGCCAGAGCTCTGATGCAGCTCCCCAGTCAGGGCCTGAAGCCCCATTCCAGCTCCACAAAACTCTTCCTCATTAACTTTGCTTTTCTCTTGGACATCTTATCCAAGGTTCATCTTATCAGGCCTGATCTTGAACAGAAATAGCAAACCCCGAGGAAGTGATGGAAGAATTTGTAGGTCTTGCACTCAGATCCCTGACAGTAGCATCATATTCATTCATTGGAGTATGAAAGAAAAATAGCTGAGGGACTAGATTTTCATTTAGATGTCTGTGTCTGTACACTAAATGGAAACTGAACTGAATTCATAGCCTTTTTTTTTTTTTTTTCAGGGGGGAGGATGTTATAACTTAAATTACTACTATAAGCAAAGAAGCCTTCCCCATGATTACAACAATATCCTGCATGAACTCTTGAAGAATTGGATGTTGATGATCTTGAAGTTAGATCAATTAACAGTGAATTTTATTTCTTGATCTTTCTATTTCATGGATTATGTCTTTCTCAAAGTTATTTTGAGTGTTTCAGAATGTCATCATTTTCATATAGAGGCAGAAGAAACTAAACAGCAAAACCAACAACAACATCAAAACCATCTAAGCAGACACGACTACAGTCAAATAAGGAGAATTCTCTTATTCATAGTAGAATATTACATTTATGAGAGCTTTTTTTTTTTTTTTTTTTTTTTTTGGAATGTAGTCTAAAAATTCATACTATTTACATTTTTTTTTTCTGTGTTACAAAATAATATGAAATAAAATCTTGTGGTGACCCTAGCCAAGTGATTGTACCCACAGAAGCAGTGGCTATGTGATTGAAAGATCTTAGTAAAGTAAACTTGATCTTAAATTTGCTAGTTTAATCATATATATGTCCAGGCAGATTCAGTATAAGAGAATTTTTTAGGTTTTTTTATCTAGCCCATTTGGGCTTGGGTGTTTTTGGTTAGCTGATTTTCTTTTTTTTATTTCCGGTAAAGATACAGTTTCATATTATGTTTAATAATGAGTAAGAGGATTCCAATTGATAGCAAACTTTCACCTCAACTACCTACTCTCTCAACTTCTTTCATAGGTTATTCTGTGATCATGTAGTTACAGGGTGAGCTTGAATCCACAGCACTGTTATAATAAGATGTTGAATATCTGCCAGAAGAAAAACATCTTTTTTAAAGGTGTTGGCACTCTGGAGCTGAAACTGAAACAGTCATGAATATTGGTCCCTTCTGAATATAGGATTTTGACATGGCTTTAATAAAGGTGGTTACATTGTTCCTTCTGTAAAAGGAGGATAATAATGGCAGTCTACTAGGAAAATTTCCACAGTCTCCTCTAGCTCTTGCTATAAATAAATCTAAAATAAAACTGACATTGTAATGTTTGTACAGGGAAAAAAATATCTCCAGAAAGTAGTGCAACTTCAAAAAATAAACTGCTAGAAAAAGAAGAAATTTCAAAAGTGTTTGTAAATGTCTTCTAATGCAATTCTGTTAGGTGAACTACTATCACATGGCAGATCAACTTTTTGATGTCTTTCTTCAATTAACATTTTGCTGTTGCAGACAAGGCTTTCCTAAATCAGTTTTAAAGATTGGAAACCTTTTCAGAAATATTAGACCATAAGGAATAAAGTAGTGGTTCCTCACAAAAATTACATTTTCATTGTATGAATCTCCACTAAGGGTATGGTATGTTAATTTTTCCCCTAAATTACTTAACAAGAAATAGATAATAAATATATTCCCAAGTTCACACTGGTTACTTAATTATGATTTTGTTATTAGCTCCTTCCCAAACTACTGAAAGAAAAAAGGCAAAATATTTTTAAGTATGACATGACAATTTCTTGCATTTCCCCTTTAAAACTAGAGAAATTGTCCACTATCCTTCCTTTTTTTGCTTTTCTTTTTAATTGGAAAACTGTACGCAACCTAGTCTCTGCCTGCTTCTATTATAACAGGGTATTTGCTTGACTTTTTCCATTTTCATATGTGGTTTGGAATCCTTTATTAAGTCATTGTTCTGTAACTGCATTCTATTATAATTTTGCTCATTTTTAATAATATGTATGATATTTTTGCTGCCCTGAAGGACTCCCATGAAAATTAAATGTTGAAATAAAATGAGCATCCAATGCTTCTTTCTATTAGGCTAGTTAATATTTTATAAAATATATTTTATCTGTGAGTCTTTCAATACCTGAACTCGAAAATGACTTTCTAAATATTATAAGCACTAACAAATACCCCTTGACTGAATAGCAAAGCAAATTCAATCTGTGTGACACTTGCTATTCATAAACAGTTTGAGCTTCACTCTCATGGTTTATGCTGTTACCTGAACCCTTTTGACTGAGTTACAGAACTAGATTCAGTAAGGGAATCATACCTTGGTATATATGAAATCTGTTTGGAAGGAGCTTCTATTTTTCTTTTTCAAATACAGAGCTCAGTTCTGGAGACCTATATCATTCAAAATGCATATCAATTTTAGGGCCATACCAGCATCATCCTGCCTACAATAAGAAAAGGCTGTCAGAGATACCTGCACACAGTTTTCTTCGAATCCAGTGAGATTTCTGTCTGCATTCAAAGAAAGAATACAGCTGTAGATACTTAGAAATGACAAATGCATTCAATTAAAATTCATTCAATTTGCTAAGGTATATAAGTATTGAATGAAATAATTGAGATTGCACTGTGATGCCATTGAAAATAAGTTTCTTCTCAACAAAAAATTGAGCAGCCCAAATCTGTAAATTCAATACTATTTCCAGTAGTAATTTCTAAGCAACATTTTCCCAGCCTCTAAACAATGTTGGGTCCATTGGTTCGTATCTATTCATGTATATAATTCTTTCACCTGAAAGAGTCTGTCTCAGCTAATTGTCTCACAGGTTAACCCTGTTATCTTCATACTCTTTTTTTTTTTTTTTTTTTTTTTTTTTTTTTTTTTGTTTTTTGTGTTTTTTTTTTTTTTTTTTTTTTTTTTTTTTTTTTTTTTTTGTTTTGGCTGATTGTGTTCACACAAAGCTATTGTCTACAGAAGGATTTTTTTTAGAGTTGTGGCATACTAAACTGTAACCAACTACTTTATGTATAATGCATAAATGAATGTAGACTACAGCTCATTTTACTTAGCTGTGTTGTTTCTTCAATAATAATGGAAGAAAAAAGCCATGCAAAATTTATGTTTATCCCTAAGTTTAGAAGATGCAGCATGATTTGAATATACTCTGGACAAATTGCATAAAGTATGACAGTAGTACCTTAACTTCTTCCTTCCCCCTTAAAAAAACCCAAGAAATTAATTTGATTTCAGTAGAGAAAAAATCTGACTGAAAGAAAAGAACAAATATCTGACTTGAGACAAGACTGGTTTTGTGACTGTTTGTTTTACTTTTAGCTGTGTTAAAAAGTCTTTTAGTTACCCTGGCCATATCACTGAGACCTAGGCTGGTGCCATCAATTATTTTTTAAAGAACTAGAAGCACTTTTCTGTTTAAAACATGAGCATATTACTCATCTTAGGTGCCAGAATTCTGGGTTTAG
The DNA here is from genome assembly GCF_965231275.1 of Zosterops lateralis. Classification (NCBI taxonomy): domain Eukaryota; kingdom Metazoa; phylum Chordata; class Aves; order Passeriformes; family Zosteropidae; genus Zosterops; species Zosterops lateralis. Next base: position 101,129,652 of record NC_139764.1, on the reverse strand, counting down.
TTCTTTATGTAGCCACAGTGGTTTAAAAATCTGTCATTCAGTTGAAGTGTGTACCTTTTAGTTAGGACACACTACTGGCTACTGTCCAGTTACCATTTGTAACTTTGCCCTTATTGAGAAAATTATTCAAAGAAACACGAAGAAAACTTTTAACTGAAAGATTAGAGTACTCACATGAATGCACAGGTACTTGGGTTCCTATTTCTGTTCCCGTAGTTCAAAGACTATTTAATGGAAATAGCCTTAAGATGAGAATGTTCATCCAAAAATAGGTGCTTCAGTTTTTTCCTCCAAAACAGAAAAAAGAACTGTATCCTACTTTCTTGGTTGCATGGTTTTAGATTTTACTGCTGATTATGGAATGGGTGGTCAAATGCACCTCAATTTGTGGCAGGCATTTTTTAAAACACCGTGATTTTGTGTTGTGCTCAGGCCTATGGTGGATGGCTGGTGCTGCAGAACACAGCACAGAGGAGGATCCCCAGGGATTTAGCAGGAGTTCACAGCAGGGCCCTGTTCATAGGTGCTGTGCTGCTTACATTCAGGAAACTTCAGGTATGCCTCTAATGAGAAGCACTAACCTCTTGTAAACTTAAATCTACAGTCTCTCTTGGGTTTAAGTGCCTCCAAGTTTAGGTGGCAGCTATTGCTTTGCTTTTCAGTTTACAGTTTCTGCCTAAACATCTCCATTTTCTCTAAATCTTTCTTTGGATGTTTATATGCATTTTTTGCTCTATCCCTTAATCTCTGTTCTGCTTACCTTCTCCTATGTAAATGGGAATATTCATGCTTCTTTTGCCTCACAGAAGGTATTCTGTGTTGCCTGATAGCAATTATATAGGACAAGGGCTGTCTCCAGGGGAGGTATAAGTGCAATACAAAAAACATGGGGGTACTGTCAAACAGAAATGAACTTCAGTAATATAACTGCATACTCATTTCATTTCACTTTCCTTGGATCCTTGATGTTTTATATACAGCACTATACGACTGATATTATTTTGGATGTCATCAAGTTTGAGGAGTAATAATCCACAATGGAGATGAAATTCTGTGTGTGAAAGCGTGGCCCATGCAGCTTCTGTGCTGTGTTAGCAGAGTATGAGAGGATTGCTAATAATAAAAGGCCTTTGAAGACTTTGATCCCTGGGATAAGCTTGTAGAGATTGTTGTTCTGTGGCCGTTTCATGGGGAGATAATCACCTGAGGCTGAGATGGTAACCCATGTCCAGAATATGGTGAAATTCACAGTTATACAGCCCTGATTTAGCCAGCAAGCCTTTTAGCTGAGTTAAAAAAAAAAATAAAATAAAAAAGACAGCTTATAAGTTCTGAAGTTTTTGAAACTTTACCAGACATTAAACACCCCCCAAAAGAAAAAATTAACCTGTGAAGATGTAATTTTCTATTAAGTCAATGTTTTTGACCTGAAGAAGGGGATTTTTAAAAATACACACTTTTTTAATTGGAAAAAAAGAGATAATTATATATGAAGCGTAAGTAAGTGGAATGTGAAATTTTCTTCTGAAAGATGAGGATTTTTTTCTCATTAATTATAATAACTAAATGCTAATGTCAAAACAAAATATTTAGAATCTGCGAAAATGATGAATATTTTTGAACTGAAGTTTTGCTGAATTTAACTTGAACTTGAAAAATGTTTTGTATGACTGAGTAATATATTTCTTGGTACACAGATTATTTGCAAAAAAAAAAAAAAAAAAGTAGCTGTTATAAATAAAATATCCTGACAGCAGCATGTGAGCTGGGTTTATAACTGGAGTCATACATAATGTTGGACACATGAATACTTTTCCAGACCAGAAACAGATAATTCCTTGCAATCCCAGAGATACCTGTACAGGGAAACTGGGCTTTGATAACCTACCCACACCAATTATGATTAAGCCTTATTATGTGTCCAGTTGAGGATTAGAGATAAATGCAGCTAATAAAAAGGAAAGAGTCTGAAAAGATCCAACAGTAATAAGTTAAACTGAAAATGGTGTAAATCATGTATGTTCATCTCAACTTTAAATAGCTCATGATTCTTAGTGTATAATTTATTTGATACATTATTTCTTTCTTGTCTTTTTTTCCCCTTCTGTTCACAAATAGCTATAGAAAAGAAAATAGCTATTTTATCAAATTTATTAATTGAGCAAAACTGTTGAATAATTTTCATTAACCAAAATTGCTTCTTGTTTTCATATTCTCTTTCTTCTGGATTATTATTGTACTCATGAGCAAAGGCTTGAAAAAGTACTTATAGTATGGAAATGTTTCTGGCACATAATTCAAACTGCTAAGTCAGGCTACAATCCCATCAGTACAAGATAGCTGGAAGAAACCAAATCATATCCAAAGGAGCAATAGAACACTATATTTTTTAAACAAAATTTTTTAACCCTTTGGAAAAAAAGACAGAGAGAGCAATACAATCTATGTATTTCGTGTAACAGGGAAATAAATTCATTGATTTCCATTTAGTCAAAGGAAAAATAAAAGAGAAGCACTTCAGTATATTCATTATCTAATCACTTCAGAATATTCATTATCTAATCTGCACCATTTCTGAGCAATATCTCTGTGAGTATTGGTTGATCATGAATAGTCTTTCAAAGGTCTTTAGAGTTCCAGAGTCCACAATTTCCCAGAAAATCTATTTCACCACTTCACTATTCTTACCATTTTATTACTGCTTACTAATATTCTAATCCTAATTTTGAACATTGTTGCAGTCAAAACACATCATTTCTTGTTCTCTTAAGCCATGGAAAATAATTTTTTATTTCTCTCCTACTTGCAACCTTTTATATATTTGAAAAAATCTGCTTTTCAGTCTTTTTGGTTTTTTCCTAGGTTAAAGAATCATAATTCATTCATGTTTTTCTTTCTCTCCAGTTATGTTTTCTAGAATCCCAGTTGTTCATACTATTCCACTGAGCTCTCTTCAATTTTAAATCTTTCACAAACTGTGGTGTTCAAAATTGGAAAAAGAAACCCAGCTGAGACTTGAACAGGGCAGAGTAGAACAGTAGAATTGTTTATAGGCTGTCTGACTACTTCCTAACTTTTATTATGGTCTATGCCTTTTTGCATCAGAGTGGCACTGTTAATTCACATTTAGATTGTCACCCAACTACAACTTTTTCTGTGAAACTGTTGCATTATCAGGTAATTTCCCACATTCTTGTTTCTGACCTTAAAATTTTGAAATCTGTGAATCTTGTGAATTGTTACAACTTATTCCCCTGCTGATTATATTCAGAAATTCTTTCATCTTACCAGAACTCTGTATCAGTATGTATCTTCTTGGCAGAACACTCCTTCTATAAAAACTGAAAGATTCTGAAGAGAAGTTAAACTCTGCAGAGGGAGATGGAATAAGATTTAAGTATTAGATGGTCCACTACAGAGGAAAAATTTACTTGCCATAGCTGATTTCAAGTAGTTAGAAGTCATTGAATCTTTCTCCAGGTAAAATCCATTTGTGGAAATTGAGTGAAAAATGAGTTTTGAACATAGTAAGAATAGATTATGGAAATCATTAGTAATGTTTGTTCAGCTGTGTTTTTATTCCTAGACAATTCAGATTTCCTGAATTACATTATTTGAGGGGACTAAGATTTAGCAGAAGGGTTTTTTCCTGTTTTTGACTCATGGAAGTGGTAGCTGGAAGGGGTATGTGGTGGTCGATGTACTGCACTTCCTGTTCAAAGTGAGGCTAATGTCAATCCTGGATTGGCATCAGGTATGGCTTTTTCTAACCTTATCTTAGAAAGGACGATGATTTTATCACTTTATAGACTGCTTCAGTGCTGTTCTATCTGTATAGAGAAAGAGTTTTCATAATCTCCAAATTGGACGTTTTCATAATGTCCAATTTGAATTTCTCAAGCTGCTGCTTGCTATAGCTGCTTCTTATTAAATTGTCTATAATTCCAAAATTTTTGTTCAGGTCATGTTTTTAATGGCACTTCTTCAGGAAGTAGGCTGCATTTGGGCTGTGCCTTATCCTCCTCTTTTCCAGACCAACACTTAAATGTTTCTCCATTTATTGTAGGCCATACACTCTAGGCTCCTGGACAGCTTGTTTGCTTTCAAATGGACTCTTTCTAGTTTCCTGACACTCCTTTTGAGCTGTGAAGCTAAAAAGCGGACATGCCATTCCAGGTGCAGCCTTGTCAATGCTGTGTAGAGTAACATGTTAAGTGCTGGCCTCACTTCTACTAGTGTAGACCAATATGCACTTTGTCTTATTTAGGTTTGTGGTGCACTTCTGCTCATATTCAGCTTGATAATTACTGCAACCCCCAGGTCCTTTTGGTCAGGTGCCACTCAGCCAGCTCTGCTTCATGAGGTCATTCCAGCCCACGTGCAGAATTTAAGCCTTCTCCCTCCTGAGCTTCACAAACCTTCTGTTGACCCAGTCTTCACTTTTCTCAAGGTCCCTAGAGCTGAATCTGTATCACATAGTGTGTCAAACAGTTTTTCAGCCAGTTTTCTGAGGGAGCATTCTGCTTCATCATCCAGGAGGAAATATTGGACTGTTTTCCATTCCTAGAGTATTTGTTTCATTTAACAACTGTTCCACCTCAAGCCATTGAATATTGCCTTGGAACCCAGTGCTGCAGCCACTTTTCAGCCCAGTTAAAAGACTGTTTATCCCACCACAATTTCTCAGCCACAAGAATGTGGGGGAAGGCATTGACAAATGCTTTAGTGGAGTAAAAGTTACAGAAACTGTTACCATTTACCTTCCCAGTCCATCATTTTGTCATAGAAAGTGACCATGTTGGCCAGGTAGGGTTTGCCTTTGAAATTCTGTGCTGATCATGGCTGCCTTCTTGTCTTTTGCATGCTCACAAATGGATGATATGCATCCTCCATCCCACTGGGGATTGCACTTGGTGAGTTCAGCTGACAGTTCCCAGGACTGTCCTTCTCACCTTTTTTAAAGGCATGATCTGTTATTGCCTTTTTTTTTTAATAGTTAGGAAACAGCTTTGTAATTACAATGGCTTATCTTCCACAGCCTTAGGGCTATTTTCAGGCTCTGCAGATGGAATAATCTAGTTTTTCTAAATAAGTCCCTCTGCCGGGGAGCAGAGGGCTAGGAGCAGGCTTTTCTGGTAGGGCTGAGAAAAACCCAAAGTTTTTCAGTTTTTCTTGTCATTCGTTACCAGGTTATCATCCCTGTCCACCAGCATTCACTCATTTCATTGCTGAATCAATTTTTCTCCATTACTTTTATGAAAATTGATACCATGGATTCATCAAGCACATTGACTGCTGCACTACTTCTTACATTAGTGATCATGTAGCATCTCCTTACTTGTAGTAGTCTTGTTATCCCCAATAAATGACCCTGCTGTTGTGTTGTTCTGTGGGAGAGAACTATTGACAGTAGGCTTTACGATACTCAGTACTTCAGAAATAAAGAAATGAGTTGGTATTTCCTGTTGGTTGAATACATTTAGTGGACACTCTTTACAATGATGTCTTTGAACTTCTTTTTTGCCAGTAGAATATTCATTGACCACACAGGAGATTTTGATTCTTTGCCTTCTTTGGTTTCTGGTTAACATCATCTTAGTCCAGCCTTTCCCTCTAAACCATGAACAAACCACAGCAAATGTTGTGCAGAGTTGTGATGTGCAGGAACCACAAGGAATGAAGTGTTCTCATTCATTCATTTGGGATGACTGCTACGTGGTCGAGTGATGTGCAATGCCCTCAGTCTCTCTGAGGCTTAGAACACGTGTAGTTCTATGCACAGCACTGAGAAAGGTGTGAAGTCCAAACAAATTCTAGCAACCCTTTGTCCAGAGTATGCAGAAACGAGGTTACAGTTTTCTATTCATGTTTAAAACTGGTCAAATTTCTTTTTATTTTTTAAAAGATGGTAAAAAATCACCCTGAGTGCAATTGTGATGCCTGGGCTTCAGAGCATGGTTTGTCCTTATAAAATCAGGTAGTTAACACTTTCTGATGTTAGTTTTTCCCTAATTCAAATCTCCCAAATGGTTGAGTTGTTTGATTGAATATTGCCCACCAAAGAAACAGCCTCAGGCAGGCATCTGTGATAGAAAAATTCATCCCAATTCATTAATATTTTGCAAAATTATAAGCTATGAAAACAGAGATTTGTAATTTGAAGTGTCAGTGGGCCTCAATAGTACATTATGTTACTATCTTCCTGCACAAGTAAGTTACTGGTATGTGATTGGGTATTTATTAAAAGTCTTGAACTATTTCTAATTTTTTTTTCATAAATGGATGCAATAATTTGGCTCAAAAATGCTCTGAATCTATGTGGTTCTTTGTTACACATCTCTGAACAAAAGATTCGTAATAAAAGTGAAATGGCAGTCTGAATTCAGAATGCCCATGCTTTTGTGTTTTGATGTCTCAGCTTTCATGCAATTTTTCTGTTGTTTCTTTCATCTTTAATTTTACCGAGAGATTCATATTAGATGCATTATTAATCCCTGTAACACTGCCTTCCCTTCTTCTGCACAGTATGAGAGATTTCTGGCTCCAACAGAAATAATAATGTGTGAGATTATTTTCTACATTTAATATGCAAATAAAAAAAATAAACAATGTGATTTTCTAAAATCTCCATGCACTGTAATTTTCTTCCAAAGATTTCACTGATGCATTAGGACTGAGAGGCATAAGCAATCACCAAAAGCTTTTAAGCAATGATTTTGGTTGTGTACTTTATAACCTGAGAATTCTCAGCATGCAGCATGTTATAGCACATACTACACTGGAAAATAAACAGAAACTGGTAACTGGACTTTCTGTAAGGGTTTGACATAGATTAAATGAAACACAATTCCAATATGTTGACCAACTGCAAAAGAAGCAATTAAATGTCTCACTGATGATGGTTAATGGGACCAATTTTAGAATGTGTTTTAAAACATGACTGGTACAGTTGTGATGCCTGCAACAGAGAGGGAGAGGCAGGGGAAGGAGAGTAAGGGATTGTGAATGTCTAATGGAAACACTGATAATTTTGAGGCTGGGGGGTTTTTTGCCTGTTGGGTGAAGGGAAAGCTGATTGCAAATATTCTTCCACTTTGTATTAAAATGTGCATCATATTCTTTTGATTGTTTTATTTATTCTGTAAACAGAATAAATGCTGCACAAACTGGTCAAAAAAAAGGATCAGCATGCATGCTGAAAGTCTGACTATAGTAAATCTACATAACTACGATAAAAAGGGAGCTCATAGGCCTTCTACAGTGTTGATCAATGTTAGCAAAATCAACTGATGGTCATTGGACTTCCATTCCAGGCAGGGACCAGCAACAGAACCCACTTAATCAGATTCTGTTTAATCCACTTAAACAGAAAAGTATTACTGAAAGAGTATTTTGGGGCCAACCCAAAAGGTAATATGCTAGCAAAGGACAATATGTTTCAGTGTGAGGTAATGTAGCATCTTTTTAGCAGACTGCTTTTCTTCTGTTAGAAATAACAATAATTTCATGGATTAATATTTTCTGCAATCTAAGCAATTTGAAATCTCTCATTTACGACAGTGCTGCAGGTCTTCTGCCACCAGCCTTCCCCAGGCAGAGGTGTGGTACTGCTCCTGTGATGCTGCTCACAGATGTAGATACAAAGGCAATTCATCTGCTCCTCTCTGAGTCAGCCAAAAGTACTATTGTGGAGACTCAGTAAACATCCCCCTTCTCTTCCACATAACCAAGTTTGGATCTGGAAATAGAATTGACATCCTCAAAGCACTCTGGCTACACCAATAATAACAGCCCCTCTATGGCTCTGGGTACATTTTTCTGGTTCTCAGTTTTCAGTTCAGGTCTCCCTACTCTTGGTGTTCATAGCTAGAAGTGAGAAAGGCCCATGTTAGCAGTGTAGCCCTTCTCTTCTCAGAGTTGTGCATACCCTAAGGTCTGCCCTCCAAAGACCAGTCACTGGTGCTTCAGAGCACAGCACAGAACTCTAAAGTGTGTTCCATGTTCCAAATATAAAATGAAAACCAACTTAAGTTGTGCTCTTAGTGAACATATGCTTTCATCTAAAGCCAGAAAAATGGCTGTGTTTCCTTTGACAGTGCTAAGGTATACAGAAATTAAAGTGTCCAACGTGTTTCATTTGCTGTATACATGTAATATGTTGCCAGATATATTTGACTGTTTTATTTCCAGAAAAATGCCAGCATGATTTGAAAGTGGTAATTCTTCCACAGTTTGATTAGAAACAGGCTAATAGGGGTTTAAACTGAGAAGAGAGAATGAATGTTAATTGCTTTCAAATAACATAGTTTAAGCAGCACAGAGGTAATCATTGAAGTTTAGGGTAAACTAAATTTTTTCTTAAGTTACCAGTTATTACAACTCCAGCTTAAATTAAAAAAAAAAAAACAACAACAAAACCAACAAACAACAGAAGATTCATATTTATATATGGAAATATATGTTTATATATATAAATATATATTTATATGTATTTATAATAAGGCAATTGTACTGAGAGTGGCTAGGATTGAGTTAACTTTTTTCATAGGTGCTTATATAGCACTCTGTTTTAGATTTGTTACCAAAACAGAACTGACAGTGCACTAATTTTCCAGCAGTGTTTGCATAGCATCAAGGCTCTCTCTGGTTCTCAATGTGCCCCACTCCAGAGACTGGACTGGTGGATGCACGGTGGGATAGAAGGGGAGATAACCTCAACTATCCAAAGAGATTATTCCTTGCCATATAACATCATGCTCAGCAATGAAAGGGAAAACAGGGAGTTTTAGGGAGGTTTGCAATCTTTTGCTTGGTAAATGGCTGAGCATTGTTCTACCCGTGGGAGGTGGTGAGTGCTTGCGTTTACAACACTTAGGTTTTTTGGGATTTTTTTCTCTTCTTCCACATATTCTTTATTAATTAACCTTTTTTGTTTTTTTCTTGGCCCCCAGTTTCTATTGCCTTTATTCTTTTCCTTTTTCCCCATCCAACTGAGAGCTGGAGACGTGGACAGTCAGCTATGTGATGCTTAGTGAACCACCAGGGTTAACCCAGAACAGGAAGTACAGAGAGCATGTGGCAGACCTTCCTTGTTATTAACTTGTTTCATGAACCAGTACTAAATGAGTATAAAATGTCCGTGTTCTGCTTTATTTATCCATCACAAGGCAACGAAGATCAGTGAAACCAATCAGCTATTGGTTTCAGTGAAGCTGATTCTGATTCAAGCTGTTCTACCTGAGATGAGATTATTGTCTATTAAGGCTTCAATTAGGTTTACCCTCATTGTACTCCTCTGTGAAAAATATTTCACAACAGAAAACAAATGTAATTGGGTATAATTCATGATTCATGCAACAACACCTGCTGTTTCAAATTGGGACTGAAAAACACTAGGAGATGTGTTAACACAATGTGAGACAAATGCTGAAAAGGTGTAAGTGGCTGTAACACCATTGTTTTCCATGTAGGTACATGCATTCAGCCTTGTTTATGTGAATTTAGACTCGGATTTAGCAGAGTTATAATAAAATTTTTAATAAATATAAATGTGAGGCAGCTGGAGTGCATTCTGCCCTTCTTGGTTTTGTTGTTGTGGCTGATATTTCTCATACAATAAACAAGCTCTGTTAGAAATATCCTCGTCTTAAAATTTTAATAGTATTTAATCCATAAATACTTCTCTAAATACCTCTGTTTTACTAATCATAATGGAATACATTCACTGCAAGAGTCATAAAACAGATGAGGCAGTGAAAATGTTTAGTGAACTTTAGAACTAATAATCATAATGATGCTAGAGCAGTTGGAGCACAGCACACAAAGACACAGCAAGATGCTACCGTAAGCTCCATGCATTCTACACAGAAGCAGTGGAAACAGAAGATTGTATAACTGGAATTACAGGCTGCACTGGAATTGGTGTCTTCTGCAGGGATTGGTCTGTGTTAGCAGAGCCAAAAATGACATAAATGTTCATTTGATGTTCAGAATACTTCCTCTTTTTCTGCATTTGTTTTCTTTCCTGACCCTTTATGGTGCCTAGACTGAAGATTTTTGGTTTATCATCACTTTGTTCTTTGGTCTTTAGTGTTTCAGTTTTTGAAAAAAAGAAGGTTCGTCTTTTCTGTCACATTTGGAGGTGCAATACTCAGTAGGCCAGCAGTGTTATGCCATATCAGGTCTGAGTACATCACCCAGAGCTGCAGAGCTGTGCTGCTGACTCACCTGGCTGTGAGGTGTTAGGTGCTTGTCCTCTTTTGACAGGCAACCTAGAAATAAAAATAAATTTAAGTTTCTGAGTTTGTGAGAACTGAAAACTCAAAAAAGTCTAAATGGTATAAACTCTTGGCATGAAAGAAACAAAACTGTCATTCAAGGCTGTATATTTAATTCATAGTTGGTCATTTTGGACGACTGTTTGTGTGTATATTGCATGCATGAGTGTGTGTATTTATGTGCACATATCAGGAGCCCAGTGGAATTGCCACCAATTTGAGACACATTTTAGCCTGGAATAGCTCCAGAAGAAGAACTTACTAGCTAAGCCTTGCTGGAATTTATGGATAAGAGCAACATTAGGAAAATTAGCAGCAAGACGAGTTACACTACAAGAGGGAAGATGGTAAAAAAATTTAAATAGACTAAATCAGAAATTTAATAACTTCATTAAAACAAAGAACTACAAAGGAAGTATTCTCTGTGAATAAGTTATGTTCCCAGTTGCAGGTGGATGTCTTCCAAAATCACCATACAAAACCATACTTACCCTGTTGTTCCCAGTATTTGTATTTACTTTAAGCTCAGACATCTGTGCATCCTCTGTGAAGTCTTTCTACACAATGTAGAAATTAATTCTAGATTTGATCATACATAATTAACTAATGGTGACCTATACTTCAGAAAATTATCAGTGCTGATATTGTCATAAATAAATGATAACCTGACAAATAATACAGTATAAACTTAATTAGTGCACAGCACTATATGCCTCAGGAAGAATGTTTCAAAGATCATGTTTTCCTAACCCTGATTGATGATTCCTTTTGAGCTTAATAACTGCTCAAAGCTGGGATCAAAAATTGTGTCCTCGCTAATGTCTTGAATTTATTGAATTATTGTGTAGATTATTGTAACTACTCTAAAGGAATTATTGGCTACGGGTTTGCCACTTTTTGAGTGGGTTTTTCAGGATTTCTTTTGTTTCAATGGTATTCTTCATCCATGCCACATGACAATTTTTTTTTTAATATAAATGAGATAATCAGTTAAAGTGTTTCATATAATAGCAGTTCAAACATATCAAGGGATTCTGGAAATGGAAACAATATACATGCTCAGAAGGAACCTGTAAATAAGTGGAAAGTGAAGGTGAGGCTTGCAGGGAAATTCAAATCTAAGTAATAACACAAAATAAAGCAAAGCATCAAAACACACTCAGGCAAGTGAAACCTAACTGGAGAATACTTTGTTTTCCAGACTGCAGTGGTGGTATTTTGTATTTTCTTTCAGTCTCAGAAATGTCTATATTTAATGCAAGTTTCTGCTCTAATAATTTAAAATCATGTAAAATTATGAGGTTTCATTTTGAGTTAAATGGATCTATCCTGTTTTTTCTTCCAAGGGCCCTCTTCTGCACCTATTGCAATCACAAATAAAATTCCTAAATAGCAAATGTTGATAAGGAATTGGGACTTGGAAAAAGAGTACTAAATAAGGTGAATTGAATACAATTCGAGAGTTAGTATTTTTAGCAAGTCATCTATAATGGGAAAAGGGAGAAAAGCTATGTAAGAAGAGGAACAAAATTAAGGAGAACAAAACCAATTTATCTTGTGTTATGAAAGTTTTCCCCCTTCTTTCCTAAAAGCATTCCAAAGAGTGGATCTTATGTTCTTTACTATAAATGAGTCCAAAAGTGCATTTGTTTTTGTGGGGTAAAAAGTACTGAACTTCTCAGTCTCAGTTAAATAACTGGACAGTTGAAAAGTCTTCTGCCTGTACTGTTGTCACTCCTAAATGTGTCCGGGCGGGGGGGTGATAGGTGACAGGGACAAAAGCTGTACTAGTGACAGTGCTGAAAATGAATGTGGATTATGAGAATCCAGTTCCTTATCTCTGTCTTCTGTGTTTTATTTATTCTTATAATCACAATCCTCGAGGTCAGCTTTGGCTGCACAGGAAAGTGGTGAGTCAGGGCACTTTCTCAGTTGCTAATCAGCAGCCTGCAAGACTACACTGGGGACAGGACAGGAACTGGCTCAGAGTCGGGGGGTAAACAGCAGAGAGAAAATGTTCAAGACATCCTTCAGTCAGTTTTCTGTCTGGTGGCTTATGGGGGCCAGTGAAGCAAACCTCAGAGAAATGGACAGAAGCCTTGCAGATGTCCTGTAAGGCCTTGATCCAGCCCTGTGGCACAGCTGCCAGCTGCCCTGTCACCAGGTGAGATGGTGGCAGTGCGGTTCTCCTCTCAGTGCCGGCACTGCAGCTTGCACAGCTCACAGGGCCTGCCCAGCACTCATGATGGACTCAAGAGGAGGATGGAGGGAAGAAGAGGAGAGAGGTGGTAACACTCTACACACTTTGGGAGGCACAGCTCCAGCGCAAAAAAAATTTAGCTTTTCCAATCACAATGCTATTGGACATTCTGCTCATTCCTGTGAATAGATTTTTTTTTCTTTTTTTGTAGTTGAGCTGAAAATTTTGTCAAAGCAAAATAGTTGGAATAGTTTAGTGTTGATCCATTGGTTAAGGGCTATTACGATTTTTCTTTTTGCTATTCATTTGTTGTGCCAGACTCAATATGATTTTAAAATAATAATAATAAAAAAATCATGTACCATAACAAGATTTTTAGCAAAACTGTTTCATTAATGAATAATTTTTCTTCTAAAGTTTTAAATTTCCAGGTGAAATTATTTGCTGTAATTGAATGAAATTATTAAATGATTTCTTATCTCTTAAAATTAAAATTTCTGAAAAAATTTTAAGAACAAAGATCATAGTTTTGGACCTGAGGAAGATGATGACATGTCAGTGAAGACTAACTGAGTTACTTGGCCTGTAGGCACACAAAGTAAATGCATATAGTGTCAGAGCTATTACCAAACTTAATTTAATTTTGGTACATTAAAAATAGACTGTTGTACAGATTTCAAGTATCATTGTATTTGCTGTACTGTGCAGTGTGTGGCTGCTAAACCCTTCTACACAGAGATGCAGAAGAGTGGCTGCTTGCAGTTTTACTTCTGCTATGTCTTGAACTAAGCAATGACTTTAAGCTTGGGCTTACAAGGCCTAGAATTTGTCCTTTCAGGCGACTTGTGAAAGTGATGTTTTATTCCTGACCAACAATCCAAATAGGCTGGCACAGCTAAACTATCCTATTATCAATTTTGTGTTTTGTATCTTCACACAACTCTCATGTGAAGACATGTGGCATGATTAGAGCTGCAACATGTAACTACTATTTGTATAATAACCTGCAATTATTATTTGAATAATATGTAACTAGGAGCTGAATAATATGGATATTGGCTGTTTTTATAAGCAATAAAAAGTTGTTTACTGGTAGATCAAGAGAAATTTTATTTAAAATATTTTGCTTGTTAGCAGAAAGAGATTTGTAAGATGATTTACCCATACACACACACCACCCTGCCCAGTACAAAGCATGAAAAACAGTTTCTGTCCTAGTGAAATGATAATAAATTATTTTGGCCATTAAGTGAAAAGGTTATTTTTTTTTTCCTTTTCCTCAGATTTCTGATAAAAGAGGCTGAAGTTTCTGAAAAGTCCATGGGGAAATGAATACTTTTTCTCAACTTGTAATCCATTCTACATTCTAAAAGGCTCCTGGGTCCACTTATATTAATTTACTTACAGTTAATTTTTCCTCTTCTAAGTCTTTGATACCTCATGTGTAAGCAGAACGTACGTAAGCAAAAGTTGACAGTAGTGGTTTGTTAGTCCTTTTATGCAGGCAGAATGTTCATGGTAATTAAAGATAATTCAGCACTCAAATATGAACAAAGGAAACGGTAATATGTCTGTCAAAAATTCAGTTCAAGATAGAAAAAGTAAATAATGAAGTAATTTCCAAGAACTTTTAAAAGATACTATAAAATTTTTAATTTCAGTGCCAGACAGTATATGTCAGCTTTTCTTTTTAAACCTTTCTGTCATGGTTTTTACTTGGTTGTGAAGATTGACTGAAGCTGGGGTAGTTTTGAAGAGTTTAATTGGGAAAAGATAACACTTCTTCCTGGAAAAATTGTCAAGAAAGAAACCTAAACAAACAAACAGCCCACATGGCTCAGATCAACATTTCTTTTTACAGCCACAAAGCTTTGAAAAATATTGATTTTTTTGAGTTTTGTATTACTCTCTTAGATACATCAAGAAGTGAAGAATTTCTTTTGTTTTCTTTCAGTAATGCATCTATTCATGCTTTTTAAAGGTCAAAATTTTTCACTTTTTCATACTTTTGTAAATCAAACAAGAGGGCTGCACAGCTCAAAACTGAGTGTAATAGCCATGCCTTGCTCTTGGAACAACACCAAGTAGTCATGGAAGTGTAATCTCTCCCTGAAGTGATGCGAGATGGCTAAAACAAGTGTAAAGGCTCTTCTGTCTCATTGTTTTTCTGGAATAGCATGGGGTTCTGAAGCATTTTATATTTTAACAGGCCATCCAAAAAATTAAATGACATCCAAGTAATGCACAAGGACTACATAAAAAGGAAAACGGACAGCAAGGGCAGCAAGTTAAGCCTCGTTCACTGGAGATAGATCTCATTATCACCAAATGTTAGTTGTTTAGAGAAGCACCTACATTTTGGGAAGCAACCTTACCTCCTCCTGTAGCTTGTGTGGAGAAATAAACTCTGGAAATGCAGTTTCTCATGCCTGTTTTATATACTCACATCAGGAAATAATAAATGGCACCAAGAAACACCTATTTCTCTTTACTTCCTGAGGAGTCTAGGCCACTAGTTCAGATGTCAGCTCCTACTCTATTGATGTCTGCAGTTACTCCCATGTTTTTAGCTTAGATTCACTTCTCACTGGGATTTTCATTTTCCTGGATAGCTTTCTGCAATTGTCTTAAGTTATAAGGATACAAAATAGGTAATATCAAAGAAACTTCCAAGCTTTATGGAAGCTCATTTGAGGTTGGAAGCGAAGTTAGATGAGGAACCATAGCTGGTCAATGTGTACAATATCAGCTATATTTTCTATGATTTCAAGATATTTGGTTGGAATGGTGTATTTTCTGTTGTCCCAGTGAAATATATGCTTTTTTTGATAATCTGCCTAATTCTTAGCCTACGTCCACTGCCTTACAGGCAGAAGTTGAGCTAACCACTGAAAGTACAGCTCCAAGAGGAGGTCTTTCTGAGCTTTCAGTGTGAAGGAAATGCCTGAGTTGTCCCTAACCCTGCAGTTTCTGCCTGAAGACGGCCTGAGGCAATGGGTCAGAAGGTGTCAGAGCCACTCCTCAGCTGATCTGTACAAGCCTGACACCAGTTCTTTTCTTCCACCTTGGGAAGTTCAGGGTACCTGCACAGTTCCCCTTCTCTGAAATGTGTCAAGTTCCTTCTGGATCACTCACATTTTCACACAGTGTTCTACAGTATTTCTGTGTTCCCCAGTGTTATTTATCCCCCTAAGTGGAGAATTATATACAGGCAGGCTGCTAAATTTTTTTTTTTCATATAATGTCTTTTCTCTATCTCCATCTCCCCACAAAAGGTACAGTTTCAGAGTTTCCTGAGATGAGTTAAAATCATCATGCTTTCTAAATTCATTCTTATTCCATGATTAGCAGGAGCTTATTTGCTCACTAGGTTTTCATTTCTTGCCTGGGTGTGCCTGTGTTTTCCCAGGTGCAGTTATGAAACGTGGCAGAGTCAGATTAATGATGGACAAGGGCATGGTTGCTCTATGTTAAGCAACATCTAACTGTATGTTATTTGTCAAGATTCCTGTTAAGACATGTAGTTCAGCTTTCATTTTGAAAAGTTATAGGCACATTTGGTAGGTACAGCATAGTTTACTGTCAATCAACAATTTTAAATAAAAAAAGGATTATTCAACCCCCCACTTCAATCAATGTTTGATTGTTTTTACTATTTTTACTGAAATTTAACAGAGTCCAAATTCCCTACAAACTTGATTTTACTGCATTTCTAGTAATTTTAAGTAACAAAATGCACAACAGCATTAATGAGAAATGTAGTAGCTGCTATGATAAATACCTGTTTTGGGTGGAGACCAAGAAATTTGCATAGAAAATTTACTTGACCCTGGCACTTTAACCAGAGATTTTAAATCAACTTTTCACCTTCATGGTTTTTCTTTGGCATTTGTTTTGGGAGTGTATTTTAGAATGGAGGAGCCTTCTAAGATTTCTCATAGTGCCTGCAATCTGGAAACTCAACTTGGCTGATGAATGAGGATGATAGGTCAAAATGATATGACTGCAGCAATTGCAGATGCTCAAGCAAGAGTAAATACATTGGCACAGACAAAGTTTCTGCATTGCAAGCCCCAACAGGAATGTGCCTCTGACTCAGAGGAAAGGCAACATGTTCGCTGCAAAGTTTGGAGGACTGTGAAGTGCATCTTAGCAGATAAAAATTATTCATGGGCAAAGAGTCATTAATCCCTGTCAGCTTCACTGGCTGTGGAAGCCCCAGAAAGGATCTGTCAGTTCCCCCAAACTCTCCAAGTTGGGCATCAGGGAAGAATAAATTGTGATCTCATACCACATATAATTAATGAATCTAAAGCATTCAAAAGCTCTGAATGATAAAGATCAATGATACACAGACTTTCCAGCTGGGTAAGCTGCACTCCCTATGTTTTGTGGGGAAAGAGGTATTTTTATCCCTTGCAAGACTGGATTGGCTGTTCATGCCTACAAAATTAGTGTGATGTTCAGAGAAGAAGGGCTTCGGAAAGGTGAAAATTAGAAAACGATCTGCTTTTGTTCATGAAGCCCACAAGCTGATTCCTAAAGACGAAAAACCTTGGTCTACTGAGTACTCACTGAAATGCAGCTGGCAGGAGCCCACCGCAGGGTTGCTGGCTAGGGGGAGCCCACTACAAGTGCTTCAATTGTTTTTTTATTTTGGTGGATCTTGGGTATTTCCTATCTCTCCTCCTGTGGAAATATACTTTAAGGGAAACTTTACACTATCAGAGATTGTTTGGAGGAGAAGAGAGGACAGATGCCCTAACTCATATATGTATTTCTTCTTGAGCAGCTCTAACTAGATGGCAGTTCCCAGAGGCCTTTATTTCCTCATTTTTCTTTCGCTGTGCTTCACAATACAGACTCTATCTGATCTTATACTGACGTCAGTGACAGCCTCATATTACATTGGAATAGGTTTTTACTGTCTGTTCAGGAATGGAAGAGCAATCTGACATGATATGTTTGAGCATGTGGTCAATTTGAGCCATAATTCTCATGGAGAAATTAAATATTACTGCTATACTATCATGGTAATAAAGTTGTGTACTTTAATTAAGACTGAAAGTTCAAATATACCTTGTAGAAAAATATCAGAAATGTAGTTTTCTTCCGGAATGAACAGGAGACCTTACTGAGGTTATAAGTCTTTTCATCCGTGTGTGTGCATGTCGTCTGTGTTTGCATACTCCTTAATTCACACAGGTCAATAACTTGGACTGGAAGCTGAGCTGTAGCATTCAGGAATAACCCAAAATAGGAAACTTTGGGGTTAAGGAAGAATGCACACCCTGCTTCCTGAGCATACCTGACACTCTCAAATGCCCCTGCACATCATGTAAGGCCTCAGAAAAAAATTCCTTTCACTTCACTCTCTATCATGAGTTTTCAACATGAACCAGATAGTAGGGTTTTTTTCTGCTACATAGACAAAATTTTGGATTATAAATCTTACTGATTAAAATAACTCTACCCTACCAATACAAACCAAAAACCCAAAAAGATATAATTCTAGGATTGTAAAGTACTTGTGCACAGCTGTTTCATTCTGAAACGGATCTGACAGGATCAAACTGCAGGCTAATAGAAATGACTGGTTTTTGTTGTAAGTGTATACTTTACAAAGTATAAAGGTAGATAAATAATAATTTTTAGAGCTTCCAAAGTTTTTTTTATATATTCATATATGAAAAAAAATATTTGAATATCTAAACAGGTAAATCATTCAGACAGAGCAAAACCATAGTAAATATAAACCTTAATACAACAAAGTACAAAATTTATAATTCTCTGAGGATTAAGATGTCTCCGAGACCTTTCCATTTGCCCTTGACTTTGAGCAGGTATTTCAGTCACAGCTGTAGAGTTGGCCAATTACTCCATCAAATCCAGGCTGCTGTCAAAGGAATTGCTTAGTGGAAAACCTGACAAAAGCACAATTCACACTGTCCTCCAGGTCTGCATCAGTGTTTGCAACACAAACCACTGGAATTCACAGAGTGATTCATAGGGATATGAGTTTGAAAAGCTTATGAAGAAAAGGAGAAATCTATAACCAGAAGTCTATAACTAGACTTCTGCAGCTATGAAAAATACAGCATCTGATAGATGTATTGTTTTTAAATATAAGCCCATGTCTGCTGAGAGAAGTAATGCGTTTCCATGTCTGACACCCCATGAAAATGTTTTATTATACTTCTAATTAAGACCAGGAAATTGTACATTTAGATGTTCCAAACAGGCGCTGAAAGCCTTTGGACTGTTAATTTTTTCAGCAGGAAATATGGGGAGTAGGAAACTCAGCTACTCATTTCATTGTGCTAGCTAATTTATGATACATCATTAAAAATTTTAAATCCACATTTTTCGTCAAGTACTTTTCCATGTATTAATTATCTAATCACAACAGACTCAATTAATAGTCCTTTTAAAATGTGGTTCCAGGCAGTTGGAAAGGTCCATCTGGTTAGAAAATTTGTCCTTATTATAGGAATTGTTGTGAGAAGGTCTACTTATATTAATTGCTAGTAGAGTTTTTTAAAAAGGTGTGTATAGACTTGTTGTGGAGGGTGACAAGAAAACCATGAAGAAAATGAGACCTTTCCACTTTTTTTTTTTGCATGCATTATATCTCTGAGGCTCCAGGTACATTATTTATCACAGAATAAATGTTTGAATGAAATAAATTTGCATTCACTGTCAGAGAAGTATGACATTTTAAAAACTATCTGTGTCATATGTTCCTACATGGGTTTTTTCAATGGTTCTGGTAGTCTGATGGTTTGCAAAATGTCAACAGCACTAGAAACACAAGATTAATTAAATTTAATGGAAAGACTTGATAATAATACTGTATGATGAATTCTGAGAAATTCTAACTAACTCTGGATCAAAAGACCAACATAGACAGTAATTGAGTTAAACAACTGTTTCCAAAATTTAACTGACAAACATTTTTAATAATACTGATATTCCTGAGCATAACATTGATTTTTTCACCTAGTCACCCACTTTATAAGATAAGACATTTATAAGCGTACATGTTCATAGCTATTAAGGTAGGTAAAAATAGGTTATGCATCTATAAACATTTATATATTTATTCACATACATATAAAAATCTATGATCTAGAAATTGACAATTAAATACCTTTGTCATGCATTAGGATATGGACAATCAGAAATTCACAGATATGATTTGTGCAGCACCATCATAACCTGCTTCTTATGAGACAGTGATAGTGCCTTGAGACTTTGAGCAGTGTGAAGGCTCCAAGTCTGGTTTTTGAGAAATTGAATTTAGAATCCAAGTTTGAATCTTTGAACCAAAGTAAAATGGAATCAGGTGATATATATTACAGTTTCCAAAACCATGGTTAACCAGTGAATGAGACAAAAACAAACAAAAGAGTTATCTATAAATATCACTTCAGTCCAGATGTTAAAGAATGCTACTAACCAAATGTACTGTGACAAGCATCCTCTTTCCCCCTTCCTAAATTCCTAATGTGAGGGAGAGAAACTTTATTGAGCAAAAGCAGATTTCATTCCAGTGAGTGTGGCTTGATTTAGGATACTCTACATTGCAAGATTCTCACACTGAAAATCACTCCAGCTATCAATATTGTAAAAAGAATGCCAAATTATATCAGAAGTGAAGGTTTATTAAATTAACAGTGCATCTTCAATGCTTAGTCTCAAAAAACACTTTGTTTTCCATGCATACACAAAATGCAATTAACAGAAATTGGTACAATATCCCTCCAATTTAGAGAACAAGTAATAATACTTGGAATTTAAAATTAATTTTAAAGTATCTGATACTTTTATAAAGTGAGAATATTCTGATTTGAGATAACATCTCTTTCCAAGATATTAGAAAAATCTATTCTGATCAGCACAACAAGGACATTGAGATGATTTCTGACACTACAAGATGAGACACTCTTGATGCTGAACACAACTTAATGGAAAAAATATCCTGTACAGTAGTGCAGAATATCTATTGTTCATCTCATTTATTTCTTCCTATTGGGTATATGTGGAGTGGCATCCTAACTGAGTGTTAATGAGGAATTAATTAGAATTAAGTGTTTCAGTAGCAGTTGGTGATTATTAGCTTTTTTTGGGACCAGGCAACTTAATTTTGAAACAGTTCCCTCACATTTCCAAAATGGGTATAAAACAAATAGAAAGGCTATTCTCCCTTCTTCCCCCAAGCTTTGAATTTGCATTCCTTCATACAGTGGCATTTTTAGGGTGATTTTTAATGGCAGCATTAGAAACCTGCCTCTCCTTTCTCTCCAAAGAGAAAGGACTGTCCAGGTTTTCAGTAAGCATTTTATACATAGCTTCCAGCACCGCTTTCACCTCTGCTGTGAAGAAGCCATTTCTAGCAGAGCAGAGGTGTTCAGCGCCTGTGCTCACTCAATTCTCAGCCTGTCTGCTTGGCTGTCAAGCCCTGCATCAGGGACATGGATATATAAGAAACCCAGCATTTTATAGGAGATGAAGTTTGAAAACAAACCGATTTCCCATAGGTCGTAAGACATCTGCCAGGTGATAATGACTTAAGGTCATGGTGGAACTAAGCTAGATGTGACCCAGAGACCACAGCTGAGACTTCTGGCATTCCTTCAGCCTGAAAAAGATTAGACTTTCTGTGAAAAGCATCTCTCTGCATTTTCAGACATCAGTGAGACTGGTGATTTTAATTTAGTCCCTATCAATCTGATATGAGAAAATAAGTAACAACACCTTCTTAAAGAAGCAATTTCAGTATGTTTTGGAAAATACGAGAAAATTTAACAATACATAACCCAAAAGCAGAAGCAGAAATTACAAAGAGGGAAATGACTACAATCTCTTTTTTTTTTTTTTTTTTTTTTTTTTTTTTTTTTTTTTTTTTTTTTTTTTTTTTAAATGGCTAACATTTCTTTTGGGAAGTTTACAGTTAGATGCAAGGTTTGATATTTTTCTTCCTTCAAAGTATTTTGTGGATATTATTGTTAGGGAAAGGGGAAGATGATGACCATCTAACATGAAAACAAGATAAGGTAAAAGGAAGTTGCAATGCTTTATCACCTTTCCAATTGCTCAGTTTCCCTTTGTGAGGATGCTCTCTGAAATCTCCATGGCAAGCCAGAGCTGCAGAAGTGTGTCACAGGATTTAGAGCTTGCACACGGCTCTGGGTGTTTTTGTGGGGCAAACAGGGTCCTCTTTAGAAATGGTGCTAAGTTTGCACATGGGAATGGAAACTTACTATTAAAAAAATTAGCATTTTTAAGTTAGCAAAGTTGGAAACTTAATCCTAAAATATAATTTGAATTTTGCTAATTTCCTATCATGAAGATGTGAAAAAATGTCTACAACGATATTTGAAATATGAAAATGGGATATACATGTACTCCCAGGCAACATAAAATGAATATGTACTAGCCAGAAAGTGAAAGGAAGAGCGGCCAACATGGGCTTATGAAAGATGAGATGACAAACATGATTAATAAAAGCAACAGGGTTTAAAAACTTACTAAAATTTTGTGAGTTATTCACTTCGGTCAGGTACTGCATTCTAATACAAAGTTAAAATGGTCTTCATAATATTAAAATCTGGCTGTTTAACAACCTCAGCTTTGAGCTGAACTTGACAGTCTCCAGAGCTCCTTTCCAAGCTTGGCTATTCTTTGTGATTCTGTCATGAAAAGGAAAATGTAATCTTTATCTTGGACACAAGTGTGACTAGAGTGGAACTGAGTCTACTTATGCTGAAGTATTGAAGACGGAGATAAAAATCCAGCAAGGTTCTTCTAAAAGTATCTCCTTTTATTTAACTTAGGCATTGCTGCCTGTACTGCTGCAACATGCTATTCAAGCTTAACAAAGAAGACCCAGTAAAGTCATGTTATATCCACACAGGGTTCAAGATTACTGCTAGCAATATCACTTCTCTTTTTTTTTTTTTTTTTTTTAATTAACATGTATCAGCAGGAGTAAAGATCAGTGTCTCCTACTAATGTCTGCAATTCTACATGGTAATTACCACTCATCTTGCTAGCTTTTAAGAATATGCAAGTTACTTAAAATTTAAAAGGTCTCTTTATGAAATAAGAAATGTTTGCAGCACTGACTGAAGACAGCATGACTGTGTTGACTCAGGCTTAGAAAGAAAAGAGCAAAGTATATTGCATACTAATAAGCATGCCGTCTCCAACACAGAGCTTGAATTTAGTCAGAGGATGAAAAGTCCTGTGTATACATTTTTTAAAATTCTACCTCAAATTTTGTTCATCTTAGTGAACAGAATGCTTACAAATCATAGAAAAAATTACTCCTAAAAGTCTGTAACATCATAACGGTTTCATGCACACACATAGTGTACATTTATTTGTGCATTTATATATATAAGGTCCTTACTGATAGAAGACAACTGAAAAATATTTAGTTCTAGCTAATCATCTTGCTAATATAGAAAAGATCTCTTTATGTGTAGAAGCGATTCTCCAGCTCAGAATGGCTCAGCTTAGAGTGTCATCTTTAGAAGACTTACCTTTACTAATCAAATTAACAGTGAATTTATTAGTGAAATAAGGGAATTTTTAAAAATTCTTAACCCAAAAATGAATTTAACTCAGAGAATTCCATAGCAATTTAATTAACAGAGGAATTAAAAAAAAATAAAATAAAATAAAAAAAGAGACTGGTAAAGTTTGGAAAGATGGTGGGTAATTATGCTGAATTGTGTCAGAAATAGAGAATTTACTGTTTTAAATAATGGCAAATGTCATTTTGTGGCAAACAAGCAATTTTATTACCAGCCAAAATCAAAAATGATGAGCCTTTTATGGACAAACTGTCAAAGCAACATCTGAACCTGGAAAATGAAGAAACTCTTGCTGAAAGCCTGTTCTGTTGAAAGAGTAATGGCACGTCATGATCCTGTGAGAATATGTTCCTGTGGCAAGGACATCAGGGGGGAAGAAAGGACAAGTTCCATAGGTGCCTGAAATACCTTTTAACTGTTCCTGCTGGGTGGCTGAATCAATGTCACATAGAGTTAAAGCTTGGAAGGAAGAGAGAACATCCCTTTTTTTGAAGACCTACATAAGCAAGGGTTTGGTTTTCAAGATCTAAAGTATAAGGCACCCCTATGAAACATTTGTCCAATGCTGAGACAGCCCTTGAAGAGCACATGCACTAGGTTATGGTTTCTTCTGAGCAATATATATTTTTTACTATAGGACAGGATCTTACTTTGAGGTATTAAAAATAAAAATGATTTACTTGTGAAAGCAAGCACAGCACCATGGGGTCAGACTTAGAATCTACCAATATCCTGTCTTTGACAGCAGCCAGAAACTGATGCTTAGTAAAAAATTGTAAGAATTGAGTGAGCACACTATAATGCTTTCCTGTAATAACCTCTTACCTTCCAGAATTCTGGACTACAGCCACCTAAACTGCAACTCTATGAAGTATTAATAAACACACATAACACCAATGTATATAGATATATATTCATATATATCTGTACATAAGCACATGAAAAATTGTATATACATGTAGATACATACACATGAACATACAGGCAGCTTTACCTGATTATCTGTACATACAAATGTATGGTATAGGTCCACTTAACATTTTTCCTGCTTTTACTGTGAGTTTGATGTTACTTTATTAGATATCAGGAATGTTCTGTTGTGCAAAAAGCATAGGTCATCAACATAATTTAATAGAATAGCTTGTTCTTCCCTTCTTAGGTGTTTATGAGAACATCTTTGGATTAAGAATGTTATTCATTATCAATTTGCAATAAGCTTTTTGTTGAGGGGATTTTACAGCTGGTTAAAGCCCAGAAGTTGAGCTGTAAGTATGACCAAGACTTAACTCTTCCTGTCTTCAGTGGTTGGGTTTGTAAATTTGGAGGTTTTACATTAATTTAATATTTTGTTTTTGTTGAGAAAAAAAAAAAAGACAAATTTTGCAGTTTTTGATTTTATATTTCTGGAGAATAAAACCAAATGTGTTAAATTTGTGAATTAGGTGTTTATCGGAATGAGATTTCTAGTTTATTAAGAAATTAGTCATAAAACATCTCCATGCCAAATATTCATAGCTACAAGGGTCAGTGTTGGCTGTGCATATGGCTATATGTGTAGGAGTACATAAAAAAGCAGTGCTTTATAAAGCTACAAAACCGGAACATGCATAAGATAATTTACAATACCAGTAGCTATACAATCAGAAAAAAAGAGATTTTCACTGAAATCCATTCTTGAATCTTATAACCCTCATGTCAAGAAGACTAAGCATTTCACATTTAAGAGAACACAGTCTGACATATTAAAATCAGTACTTAATGTGCTTGACAACTTGCTATTCAAAATCAGCTATATGTGCCCTTTTTTCAAATGGTTTTGATTGGTTAATTAACAGACTTTCCATGGCTCAATATCTGATACAAAACAATCCTTGAAGACAGGTCTCCTAAAGCAAGATTTTTCAGCAACACTTGGAGAACAATGATTGGAGAACAATGGTTGGGACACAAAGTAGTTACTAAATGTTTTTCATTTGTAATAAAAGGTATTTTTCCTAATCCAGCTGGTGCTGAAGGGATGGCAAATGACGGCCATCAATACCGGAGCAGATGCCAGGCTTTCTTAGCACACCACAGCAGAAGAAAATTCAGTATCTTTATGAGCTCTATGTATCCATGAGACTTCACTGGCAATGCTTTGCTGGGATGGACTTAATAATATTTGAAGATAAATGAAGCAAAATTATAAACAAAAATTGGCATCTACTTACCTAACCTCATAAGAGGGATTCTGAGCTAATTTTTGAGTAAAGCCAGCAAGTGAGTAATTCTTTTCTTTCTTCCATTTCAGAGGGGGATGGGTTTCTGACACTAGAATAGTAGTTGGCCAAACACACCCCAAGAATTTGACACCTCTTACATTTCAGTTCAAAGATCCTAGTGCTGAACTCAGCACAGGGTCTGTAAGAGAAGTAGAATAAGGGAGAGGATGGATGAGAAAAAAAGTCAGGGGGAATATTTTTTTTAGAGATTTTAAAATTTTGAGAAATTTCAGTTCATGTCATGGACACTTTTTGTAGAAAAACTGCACAGCTCAATAAACAGCTGTCTACTCAAACTATCGCTTGCAAGAACATACTGCTTTTTTTAACTGCAGCACAGATTGTGTGGGGGAAAACTCCTACAGATTAAAGAAATAAAGGAAAGGTGGAGCATAACTTCATACCCTGACACTGTTGACACCTGTAACATCCATCCTGCTGTAATTCCACTACAGGACTTTTGACTAATTTTAGAGTAGAGATTGATTTATTCTTATATATTTCCATTTTATGTTTTAACTTAAAATGTGGCTTTGTTTTTGTCAGTTGCAGATGATTAGGGCCCTTTTTCCTAAACATGTGAATGACAAAAGAAGCTGAAATATCCCAAGGAATTCAAAGTGAATTAAAACTGATTTGTATTACAGAAAGTATATGGCTGGTATCTACAAAACACACACAAAAGAAAAATCCTTTGACATTAGGAAAAAGCTCAGTTCTAATTATTGTTTGGTTTTTGTTTTTTTGGTTGTTTACTTCACTCTGATAAAAATTCTATTTATTTGAACATAACACGTGCACAGATACTGGAGTAGAAAAGTGCGTGAACAGCTTGGGAGTACATAACTTTAAATTTTGCTCAGTTAAATAGTGTTAAGTGTATTGGTTTTTCAAACCTCAATTTATATTTTCTTCCTTCTTAGAATATTGGTCCAGCCTTGTACCACTTCTCTAAATATCTACTTTTAGTCACACTTCTTCTATCTGATTAATACTGCTTATAGTGCACGTCATATATTCCTTATCTCTGTATATTTAATATCTACGAATGAATTTGTTTCAGCACTGCTGTATGCCAAAGATGAGCTCACAGACATACCAGTTTTAAAGGAGTGCTTCCTCAGCATTCTCACAGTGTCATAGACAGTGGGTGGAAGGCAGGTTTCCAGAAGATTCGCCACATCTGAGAGTAATTTTCTATAGCGTTGAGCCAGGAAGGTTTAATTCATAAACTCCGCTCTATCGAGTAATCACTCCCAGGGACTGAGTTTGCAGTTTTATATTCCCATTTAAAGCTGTGTTGGTTGGGTTTTTGGGGTTTTTGTTGTTGCTGTTTGGTGGTTTTGTTGCAGGTTTTTTTGGGGGACAGGGAATACTAATAACATTGCACACACCTAGGTGTAAAGAGATGAAGAGTTCACCTTCTTTTCTCTGATACATACCCTGCTTCTCCAGGGTATGCCAGCCTTTCTAAAACTCAGATTAAAATCTCTCTTTTAATGTGTTTTAATGCCTTCTTTTTAAATTTCCTCACAGAATACCTCTAATTTCCCAGTGTCTTTTCCACATAAAAAACTTTCCCCAGGGCTTTTCTTTCTTTCCTCCCCTGGTCCAGGCAGCCACTTGAGGCCCATCC
Source organism: Zosterops lateralis (assembly GCF_965231275.1). Taxonomy (NCBI): domain Eukaryota; kingdom Metazoa; phylum Chordata; class Aves; order Passeriformes; family Zosteropidae; genus Zosterops; species Zosterops lateralis. Next base: position 101,102,677 of record NC_139764.1, on the reverse strand, counting down.
ATAATCTCAGTTGAGTTTCTGTTTGTTCACTCCCTCAACTCCCAGGTGCACAATATAAGAAATTGAACTGCCTATTTTACACTACATCCCCATGAGCTGGGTCAGAGTCAAAACATCATTGCCAGGAAGGCTACAGGAAGCACAAAGGAGTTGTAAATACCAAGAGACCTCTTTATGTACATTCTTTGGACCTTTTTCTGGAGTTAGATATTTGTTATTTTTGACTACATTTCATAATCCTGCTCATTATTTATCAAACACCATTTTGTTTATGAATAAGTGTTCCTAATTGCAAACAAATGTGGTTTCTCCTGATCACTGAAAAAACTGTGAGTTATTGTTGTGAAATTCACTCAAAACCCAGAAAATAATGCAGACTATCTGCTGCACTGCAGTGCTAAACCTTGTAGACACATTCCTAAAACGAGTTTTGCTTTTTGAGAAAAACTTTGCCCGTGCTGAGGGTCATTCCTTGAGTAATTAATTAGTTAACCTGTCAGCCATACCACTTCCCAGACAGGAGAGCAAGCCCAGATCTAGGCTGCACACTCGATGGGCTGTTTGGATAGGGATCCAATTTCAAGGAAAGGCCTGGCACAGACAGTGGCACTGTGGCACAGATGCTTTGCTTTCAGGCTGCACTGGATGATGTGGGCTTTTGCAGTTGAAGTCTGTTGCTTGGGCAAATGGGTCTATTTTTAATTACTATTATCTAATCTGGAATTTGACAAAGAGGCAAAAAATACCATTCTCAAATATCCCAAATACACAGGAGAACCTAATATTTCCTATCGGTTCCATTACTTTCCACAAGAAAGAGTGGATGTATACATACAGAGATTTCTGATATAAAGGGGAAGGAACACAAAATGGGGTGGGAGATCCCCCTTCTTTCAGAAGATTCTTTCTCTATCTGTTCAGAGTATGATAGGGAGACTGGAAGATCTAATCCAACTCACCTCAAGACAGGCACCTAGGAGTTTTGTAAGACTGCATGCCAGTCAGGTGTCTGAATTACCTGGGCTGAATTCTACCCAAAATCTAATCTGCTTTTGAGTGGAGATGATTTTAATATAAATAGGTTTCTATTACCTGTAGTATTTCCTTTCACGTATTTCCTCCTTGAGAATGTGTTTATGTGCTGTTGTTTCCATTTGGTGGGACAATTAACAATATTTTAACATGTATTTGAAGTATTTCTCCTTAATGATCCCAAACACTGAAGCTAACAGTGCTATTAAGTGTTGAACTTTTTTGTATTTTATTAATGTTCTCTAGAGTTAGATAATCCCTATGATCCTCCTGCCTAAAACTGCTCTGGAACAGACACCTGATAAATTTCAAACAATAAAAAAGCGAACACTTTAGCTAAATTCCTGATCTTTCTCGTGTTTAAAATTCATGAGTTTGCTTTGCACATTTGCCAGCTCCCTGATTTAAGATTGTGAGGAAAAAAAGAAGCAAGATTGCAAACTCCATGTTAATATATTGTGAGACTAAGATAAATGAGAATGAAAAATATAGCGCTGAGGATTGTATTTTCTACTGATTTCTGTATTTTTTGTAATCCAAATTCTAGGTGAAAACTAAAAAAAAAGTATTTTTTTTTTTCAGTCTGAACTACGTACTGTTCAAAAAGCTTTCATCCAAATATATTTAAGAAGGTCCTCCCTTATTTAATTGCACTTTACTCTTAAGACCACCATTAACCAAGGAATTATATATGTTTAACTGGATGCAAAGGAACTGTTGTTCATATCCTTAATTTGTAATGATGATTGCTCATTTCAATAAGCATCAGTTCATAACGAAGAGCTATGTCTAATATGTCAAATTACTAAATGCAGTTCTAAAACATAAAAAATAATTAATTAATTGTTATTAATTAAAAATAATTAGTATTAAATAAAAGTTAAATCTCAAGACTCCTAAATGTTTGATTCCTTTTCAGTTACTGATAATTTTGCCAAGTTTGATTCACTTGGGCTAAAATTACTCAGAGGTGTTCAAGCAGCCAGTTTTTTTTTTGTTTGGTTTGGGTTTTTTCACAAGAAAAAGGGAATATTTTTATTTTTAGTTTTTAAACCAGAGTATTTTGCTCAGGATTGCTGCCTATGAAACAGTCAAAGAAATGGCAATGCTATCTTAATTTGTCTTTGTAGTGACTAGACATTTTGGATAGAGTTATATAATTACATACTAATTTTTTTTTCACTGAGCATTGCATCTAGTTAGAGTAAGGAAGCCCCTCAGGGAATACCCCAGGACTGTGCAATTACAAAAAGCCCTCCTTGTCATTGTCACAGGCCCACTGGAGTCATTTGCTGCAGGAGACATCAGGTGAACAGTGAGTGAGGCAGGAGGCCATGAGTTGGGGTGAGAAGGTCTAGGGAGGAAAGCAGCAAAATGATTCAGCAGGCTTGAAATATCCTACTTCTCAGAGCTACATAGTTAATTTAGAATGTTGTACAAGCACAACTATGCTGCTTGTCGTATCCAAATTGTTTATTCCTGCCCCAGATATCTCTCAAATATCTGCAATGTACCATGTAGACACACATAATTGTGTGATCCTTATTTTCTAACTTCCTCTATTGAGGCTCTAGGGTCTGATTTGCAGAAATTGTGTACACTCACAGCTGCCACGACTGTCTGTGGGATGCTGCTTTGAACATCTGAACTGCTGTGCAATTCTTAGTACTTCAAAAAATCAGGTTCTGTGTGTCTTTGATTGAATGAGAAAATTAGTGGGCACTTTGGACTTTTGTATCTGTGTGCCTCAGTACTCAATCTGTAAAATGGGATGATAATTTCATCAGATGGTTGTAGCAGTAGTCATTAGTCTAAGAAGAGCACTCAGATACTACACTGAGAAGTACCAGAAAAAAAGCCACAGGAAATTATTAACTCTGTATTCAGAATAGGGTTTAAATAACATGCAGTAAGTAATCTGTTGAACCACTCATTGGGTATAAATGAGAAAACAGCAATTGAATATTTGCTCATTATGTGGACAGTTGCCATGCTCTGCCCTGACAGCAACAGTAAAGAAAAAAGCTCTTTGTGAACCTGTAATTAAAGGCTGCATCACAATCTGAATGCAAAAAAAGACGTCCTACATTATATTTCCTTTGGAATCTATAAAGCTGATATTTATGCACTTCTGTCTTTCACTCCTTGCTCTTCCTCTCTTTGTTTCTTTTCTTGTTAAAATTTGGGCTACAAGAACTACTATGACTTTTTGGCTGAAATTTATATCTCCCTAAGAAGCAGGAAAATAACATTTGAAATTGCTTATATAATGTTTACCTGGTCTCTTGACCGCTTTATTTAATTTGGAAGAGTCATATGAGCAAAACGTGGGAAAAATATGTTTCTGATTCATTGAGTCCTATGTCTATTTTTTGATAATCCATTTAACATGAGAGATGTATTTTGTTTCCTGTGATCCTAATTTTGCTTTTGCAATCCATTGTAGGCTCCCTATTCATCTTTTTCTGAGAGTAAAACAGAATTTGAGGAAAATAGCTTTGTGTACTCAATATACAGTATGGATATCTCAGTGAATATACCTTTGGATACCAAATGAAATTCTGATCTTCACTCTGAAGTTTATTTAAGGGCAGTTGATATAACATTTGAGAATATAGTCAACAAATTGCTATAGAAACATTTTGTTGGTATAGTTACAACAGTTATAGGCTGCAGAACCATTTCCACTGAAATGGGAGATCATAGACAACTCTTTTGAGAGTGACATGCCACTGCAAATGTGTTATAGCCTGGTCAATGGGAATAGAAGGGATTGCCTTACAAATCATTGACAGGGACCTCTTAAAATACAGCAATGTTTTTTTTCTGAGCTTTTCTGCCATTTTATTTCATTCTATCACGTGTGATAGAATAAAATGATAGCTTTCACATTGATTTATTCCCAACAGATAGCTCATCTAAATTCAGCATGTTTAAATACATTAAACAATGTAAATAAGCAAAGCTTTCCCCTCAAACTTCCCAGAATTAGCAAAAAAATGTTCATGATCTCATACAGTTTCTTTCTAACTCTGAATGAACTGAAATGTGGGTGATATCACATATCCAGAATAGGATTAATTCCACTGCAGTTTAGAAATCTGCTGTGCATATTTTGACTTTCTGACACCAAACTTCATCTCCCTTCATACCCAAAGAAAACATTTTAGAACTTGATCTATTTAGCACATTAGTAAGTCCATTTCCAGGTAAGATGCACAACACACAGAAATTCTTTTTTCTTGATTTACTGTGAGCAGCTCAGGGAATCTGGACAGAAAAATGCGCTTTTACTGATAGTGTTCCAAACTGCTGTTAAATCTATAGCTATTGTATTAGTAAATTAATCTAGTGATCTGCATGAGCAGTGAAATATCCACATCTAGACAGCTAAATTATTTGAACAGTTCTTACCATGGGTAGGATTGGGGCCACTTGGCATTACTCAGTTTGGTACAAAGTAGGAGTCAGCATGTGGCCTGGCCAAAGGCTAAGACAGAAAATCCAAGATCGTTTAATTTACAAGTGTGGATGTGATTTATATCTACACTGCATCCCAGTATATATATACCAGTGACTGAAGGGTGTCCATTCTGCCATTCTGCCCTTCAAAGGGACTTTATTCGCTGGAGACTAGTGCAAACATGGCAATAACAAGTGCACAGTACTAAGTCTCTGGAGTTATAAATAAATTTTAGTATTTCTTTTCTAGTAACAGTCATGCTATATTCCTCTTCTTAAGTAGGATTTAAGTCTTTAAACATATTTTAATGCGCCCTGCTCTTGCAATTAAATGTTTATTGTTAGGCATACTAAGTAAAACATCTTTGAGGCCATTATGTCACCTATTGTATTGATAAGACTGTTATAGGGCTTCCTGTGGCAAATATTACTCAAATAGGTACAATTCCTAATGCTGCTTTCTTCTATTTCTCTGTGTGTGATAATCTGAGATTAGCAGTAAAGGCACCAGGAGAGTAAATCTCCCTCTAATGCGATTACATTTCAAGTAAGTGGAGATATAACCAGGGAATGTGTTTGATATGTTTCATCTATCAAAACAAAGAGGGAGCAGGGTAAAGAAAATGAGTGAGGTGCATGCTAGATTTTTTAATATTTCATCTATTTGAGCAGTAACTTCCTAAATCTCATCTTTTATATTCTGTGAATACCATTAAGGATCCAGACAATACTGATAGTGGTGTTTCAGATATTTCAGACTCTGAAATGCTCATACTAAATTTAGAACAGGCAGGTAGGTAAAACTCAGTAACTATATATACTTCCTCATGTATGGCCATACATACTGACATAGCTGATCCATGGGAAAAGCTGAAAAGAAGGTAGAGGGTCATATTAAGTGAGACAAAGCCAAATCAGCCAGTTAGAGGCCATGTTTTTGAATAAAAGGGTAAGAAGCAGGCAGAAAGTGGATTAAAAGAGTGATGATAGTAGAGGCAAGGAAATGTGCTGTAATTCTGAGTTCTGCAGTTACTAAGATTAGAATGCAAAGGTGATAACAGTAAGCAGTTTCCATTCTTCACATTCTTCCTTTCTAGCTGGATGACTATTATTTATCATCTATTTCCAGTTTCATATTCCTTTCCCTTTCTGCCTGTCATATCCCCAACCCTTCTTTTTTTTAACCTCTTAGACTTTCATATTCACATTTTATATGTTCCTCTTCCTTCTGGACAATTCTTCTGTTTTAATTTCTTGTAAACTTCTCTCTCAGCTCTCTTGTTGTTGCTTGTCAGTTTGGTCTACATTATGGATATGACTCTAATTCTGAGGGGCATTATGCTGAAAATAGGAAGAAAAATTCATCAGGAAATTTTGGCCATTCATTTCCAAAGAAAATTTTGCAAGTTTCTTGCTTTCTTACAGTTCCTGTGTCATTAACTTAAACATAACTCTGCTGATGTGGGTTTGTCTGCAGGAATCAGAATAGAATTTTTTCTGGAAGCCCGAAGTGTGACGAGGACTGATTCAATACATTGCTGTGGCCTTGTTTTAAGTATCTCAAAGGGTGGATGTTCTTTTTTCTCTGGGGAGACTATAACAATATTTGATTACTTTAACCTGGCAAGCCTGAGAGCGGATTCTGACAATTAAAACCAAGTCATTAATTTTAGTGTATTTTAAGTAGGGATGAAAAGCATTTTGCCAACAGTCTGACAACACTTAGAACAAGTTAGGTCTTTCATTAAGAAAATCTTCCAAAAATAGGGAGACACGAAAATATATATGTTAGTAAGTATTGTTCCATTAGAAGCAGCATTTGCCTCCACTTATAACTTATGATTGTGAGTTAATTGATCCATAAATTTTCTTGTAACATGAAAATTAAGTCTCTACAAGAAATTATATAGCTTGGTCCTCAATCTTAGATTAAAAAGCCCCACAAAACAAAACTGAACGGACCACCAAAAATTAAATTAGACAGAAATAAACAGAAAAATTTGTCAAAATGCCAATTGATTTGTAGAACTAATAAGAGTAAACCAGTCAAATTAAATTCTACCTATTAAATACCTTCTGTACTCTATAATAAGCACTCAAAAACTAAGGTCTATGAAAGCAAAGGTAATTTCTATAATTTTAACAGCAAAAAGCTTTCAGTTAACCCACATCTCGGAAACACTGACTACATAAATCTTTTAAAGTTAGAGAATTTGTGAAATATATTAAATCAATACAATTTATTCAGGAAAAAAACCCTTAAATGTACAAACTTACAAAGGTGAAACATGTTCATGTCACCATTATTCTGTAATAACTCAGTTCTTAATGCATTCAACTGTGAACTGCCTACTGAATAGAAACAATGGCTTATAATGGCAAAATCCATTTTCAGATCAAGTGAAGAAAAGACAATTTACATGTCACCTCTACTCCACTGCCTGGCATTGTCATTAAAGAAATACTCTCAATCAATATTGCTCATTTGTGAAGTACGTGAATATATAAAAGGCATTAACATTTGTCAAACTCTAGCCCTATTTGGGGTCTCACGTTGTTCTCAAGTATTCAAAAATCTTTTGAAAGCTTTCTGGTTAAAAGCTTTTCTCTGCTTTTTCAAACGTACAGTTCCAAGACATAGTAGTAGAAAGGTCTTGGTTACTACAGAACACCTTCCTTCATCAGCTGAAGCTAGTAAAAAATTAATTGCAGATCCAGCATATTTGTTGAGTGACTCATACCCAAAATTCTCAGCAGCAAGACTGTGCTCTGCAGGTATGGGAAGGCTGATCTTAGTGTTATTTAGCTGAAGCCCAGAGGGAGTCTTAGGGCCTATTGGACTCCTGGCCACAGTGCCCAAAGCCCACAGGGAGAATTTATTTAAAATATGTGGTATTTGCAAGGCTTATAATCCAGCAGCTTGAAATATCATAAAAATTATGTATGAGGGACTGCTGTAAACCCAGGGCTTTCATAGGAATGAAACAATCAGTTCTTCTAATTGTGTGACTGCAGAGAGAGCAATTGTGATTTTATGCTGTTCTCCCGCTGTAAAGCTGTTCCAGCATGCATTAATGTGAGGGTAGGTCTGCGGTATTGCTCTTGTATTTAACTGCATTTATCCATTATCATTATTTAGACAAGGAAGAGAAGTACTGTACCTCAGCTATAACCACCTTGGAAAGGAGGGTTTTTGTTTATATGTTTATTTGTTTTGTGGTTTGATTTTAGTTTGCCTTTTTTTTTTTCTTTCCCCATCCAACTGACTACATACAGTACTAAATTTTTAGGTATTATTTTTCTGACTACAAGACTAATACTTATTGAATAAATGCTATTAAACTCTCCTACGATCAAAAATATAGGATGGTTACATTCAATCTGTTCATCAGTAATTAAAAAAACTAAAATGTGTCCCTCACCCCAGGTATATTTTAAATTACTCTAAGTACTTGTTTGGAAGACTGGCCTAGGCAAAAAAACAAAACAAAACAAAACAAATCAAAACAAAAAACAAAACAAAAACAAAAAAACCCCACAAAGCAAAAAACAAAACAAAACAAAACAACAAAAAAAACCACAAACCCAAATAAACCCCCAAAAACAAAAACAAAAACAAACAAAAAAACCCACACAAAAAACAAAACAAAACAAAAAAAAAAAACAAAAAAAACCAAAAAAACAACAACCAAAAAAACCCCAATCAAACAGGAAACATGCAAATATTTTAACAGTAGATGATAAGTTACTGTAAGTGACCTGTAATTCACTAACCTAAATCCAAGGCTCCAGAGTGGGAAAGGAAGAAAAGTTACAAGCATCCCTAACATAAGTCTTTGACTTCAATAAGTTAAAATACATAGGTTAAAAGATGAAGCACACTAGCAATATTTTTAATAATTAAGAATAATCTTAGACCCACTTCCTCAGTCAGCAAAGCCTAACAATGTTCAAGAAAGTCTAATATGTGGAAGCACAATTTAGAAAAAATCAAATCTGTTTGTCACAAAAGGAATATTTTATAATACTGAGATATGCTAAGAAAGTTTGAATTTTGCTTTCTTTTTTCTTTTTGTTTGAAGAAATTGCATCCTTCAGGCAGTAGCCAATTTTTTCCCTGTTTCAAAGAAGCATACAATAATTCCAGTGATTCTTTCTTCTATAGCCAATAAAACTTTTCCTGAAGAAATGTACTAAAAATAGAGCATAATATAAAATTTATTTCTAACTTTATTTTACTTACTTTTAAATTATTCTAGAATTTATTTAAAAGAAAAAAATAAGCAATCCTGAAGATATCTGCTTAAGCATCTGCAAAACCCACTAGGGGTAGTATTAGATAAAAAAATACACAATAATCCAAGATATCTTATTTCCAAGAGAGGACTATATTCCTCTGCAACACTTGAGTATTTCATAAGAAGTGTCCAGTCACCCTTAGAAATTCTGTGTTTCAAAAACAGTGAGTCATGACATGAGGTATCTTCTTCCAGAAAGGAAGTCCAACTATGGTTCTTCTGTGTCTAAACAATTCACTCATGGACTCTGTGTGCCATAGAAATGTTTTGATTTGTTTGCAGAATGTCTCTTATGGCATCATGTGCCTTTTGGAGAGCCTGGATATCTGACTATCCATTGATCCACCCTAGGGGCTAATTTAGATATCATGAAATCTAAACTGGAAGCACCTAGAGAGCCTGTTAGGGTCCTGTATCCATTCCCTGAAATAAATAATTAAATCTTCTCAACATCTCAATAAGAATAAAAATAATTAAAACACAGCTTAATTCCAATATATATATTATCATAATTCTAACTCTGACATTATTTTCTCTCCTCTACAAGCCTCTATAGTCTGACTTTGAATCATGACTTTAATAGGGATATTTTTCAAAGCAATTGATTTCTACTGATTGCAGAAAGTTCTAGTTTTCTTCTCATGTCATCTTCACTAATGACTGCAATGGCCTATCATTTTCTACTTTTTTCATTTGCCAGATCACTTATGGTGAAATCTCTCACTTTTTGCCTCATCAGTCCCACAGACTATGGTGTCTTCCTGGTAATCCCACAAAGCCCTGATTCCTTTGTTGCTGGAAGATGCAATTGGCCAGCATTGTTTGGCATCTTTGTTGGTGACATAGACAAAGGGACCAAGGGCAGCCTCAGCAAGTTTGCTGATGACACCAAGCTGTGCAGTCAACAGACTGGAGGGAAGAGATGTCATCCACAGGGACCTGGACAGGCTTGAGAAGTGGACCTGTGAGTGGCTTATAAAGTTCAACAAAACCAAGTGCAAGGTCCTGAATCTGCCTTGGGGCAATCCCAAGCACAAGCATAGTCTGGGCTAAGAGTGGATTGAAAGCAGTCCTGAAGAAAAGATCTTGAGTCTATTGGATGAGGAGTTCATAACCAAGCAATGTGTGATCAGACCAGGAAGCCAACCTTACCCTGGGCTGCATCCAAAACCATATGGTCAGCAGGGAGAGGAGATGATTCTCATTCTCGCCTTCTCTTCTGCTCTTGTGAGACTCCACCTGGAGTGCTTCATCCAGCTCTGGAGCCTCCAAAATAGGAAGGACATTGGAACAGTTAGAGAAGAAGGTTAGAGCACCTCTCCCGTGAAGACAGACTGAGACAGTTGGGGCTGTTCACTTTGAAGAAGAGAAGATTCTGGAATGACCTTAGAGCAGACTTCAGTAATAAAGAACAATACAGGAGAACTGGAGAGGGACTTTTTAACAAGGGATTGTAGTCGCAGAACAACAGGCAATGGCTTTAAACTAAAACTATCTTGATTAGATATTAGGGAAGACATTATTGACTGTGAGGGTGATGAGTCACTGGAATATGCTGCCCAGAGAGATGGTGGATGTCCCTTCCCTGGAAGTGTTCAAGGCCAGGTTGGATGGGACTTTGAGAAACCTGGTGTCGTAGAAGGTGTGTCTGTCCATGGCATGGGGATTGTAACTAAATAGTCTTTAAGGTGTCTTCCAACCCAAGCCATTCTATGATTCTGTCTTCTTTACGTTATGTGCTCAAGTCCCCTGACAATCTTAAAGAATCACCACAGGACTCACTTCAATATTTTTTATTTATTGTATTGGGGTATTACTGGACTTAATATCCAAATGTCATCCTGTAGGAGTGAATAGAAGGGAAGAATTAACCTCAGCCTGCTGGACTCACCTCTGCTAACAGTCCTCTGTGCATTTTGTCTTTGCTGAAAGGGAACACTTGATTCTAGTTCATCCTCTTTGGCAAAACTCCCAGTTCCTTTGCTGCGAAACTGAACCATCTTTCTGACCAGTTCTCTTCCATAGGTTTACTTCATCACCTGTGCAGTACTCTGCATTTGCTTTTGCTGAGATCATGAAGTTACTGACAGTCAGTTTTTGCCATATGCAGCCAATCTGTCTGAACAGCATTTTGCCTGCCAGTGTATTGATCACTTTCTACAGCAGTTTTGTGTCCTCTGCAAACTGGGTCATGTGTGAAGTTATTAAACAGTACTATCCCCAGAGACTGCCCTTAAGGAGCCCTATTAGTTATCAGTTGCAAGTTCGACTTCTTCCTGATGATCACGACACTTTGAGCCCTGTGTTCAGTCAGTGTTCAACCCAACTCACAGGTTATCTGTCCAGACCAACTTTCTTTAGCTTGTGTACAAGGACACTGGTCAAAAGTATGCTCATAGATGCTGTGACTGTGTCCAAAGCATTGCTGCAGTCAAAGTTAAAAATGAAGGCAGAATTCTGCTTTGCACCGTGTGTTGTATGTCTGGATGCATGAGAAACAATTATTAGCTTATATATTTTATCTCTTCCAAAATGTCTAAAATTCTCTGAGCATTTTTTTAATATACTTTGAAACTGAGATCAGTTGATGCAATTTCTGCAGAAGCACAAGGGCATATACAACCATTTGAAAGTCCAAATGTCACTGAAATAGTAAAAAAGGTATTCGAATTGCCAATTGAATGGCCCTGGAGTGAATTATTCTCTGAAGCACACCTAAGTTTCACATCAGGAAGCACTAGTTGGTTCACTCATAAGAGACACCAAGACAATTAAGTGAATGGGTTTCTGAGACACAGTCAGGAGACTAAGTTCTTGGACAGTGTAAATGTACTTTTAGCTTAAAACCTTATAATTTAGTGTCTCTGCCAGGATTTCTAGCAGAAGAGGGCAGAATGGAAAGCACAAGGATGCCTAGCACAGCTCACTATGTGTTTCAACACAAAAAGAGCTCGTAGGACATGAATTTTCAGGAATGCTGCATGTCCACTGGTACAGAGCATTGTCAGAACCAAAGTTCTTTACTAAGAAGCTAAAAAAGAAATATTTCAAATTCCTTTATAACAGGGAAATAGCTGGAAACCACTGACCCATAGAAAGACAAACTCAGAAACATTAGAATCTGACTTTGGGCTTATAACATTTTTAAAGACTGTGATTCTTAATGGTTTGGTCAAAAATAATTCTGAAAAAACTATAAACATGAACAATATGCATGAAAACTGCAGGGTAGAGCAGGTGGAAAATCAAGTGTGAAATTGGCAAATTTTTGAGTTACATGGGAAGTCTAGGGCTTTATTATTAGACACTGTGTGACTAGAACTGAATTGCTGAGGTTATGCTATCTAAACAACGGCAATTTATTATGTTGGAGTAACAGGATCTTTAACCCAGATTTTTTAAAAAGTGCAAAATTATGAGTTAATTGAACCAAGCTAGACAAGGCATGACCAGCAAATGACTTATACCTGTGTAATGGGAATTTTACTAGTAGTGAAGATGAAATGGAATGTCTCATTTCCTAAGTAACCTATGGATTTCTTTCCTGCCATGTCTGCACACATCAAAGGGGACAGGGCTACAGAACATTGCAAGGAAAATTAGGAAAATTAATTTATTATTTTCATTTATGTTTACTCTGTTATGTCGTGACAGTATTAACTTATAAGCAGCAAGACTAAATGATATCATATGTGAATGAAAAGTTTTGAATTAAGAAGTTCTTGTTATTAACATATATCATCACTGAACAAGAAGATCTCTATATTTTGTGGTAAATTTATTATAGTTACATTGTATTTTGTGCAGACATATTTCCAGCTGAGGAAAGACTCATACCTGAATTATTGGAAAACCACAAAAAATAATTGAATGAAAAAAATTCTATTTAATTAATCATAGAGTCATGAAAAGGTTTGGGTTGCAAGGGACCTTAATGATCATCTTACCCCAATCTCCCTGTCATTGGCAGACACACATTCCACTAGACCAGGATACTCAGGGCTCCATCCAGCCTGGCCTTGAACACTGCCAGGGATGGGGCACCCACAATTTATCTGGGTAACATATTCCAGTGCCTCACCAATCTTCTTAATTACTGTTAAATAACATTATCTGCCTTTTTAGATTTTTTGTCTGTTGTTGCTGTTGCCATGTTGTGCAACAGGAAGGCCCTATTGAGAGGGATCATGACTTTGGTTTGCACATTTCAGAGGCATACACTGAGCAATCTTACCTCTTCTATAGTTTTGCTCATAAATTTAGAAACTAGCATATCAGAACAACTTACATGACACCTTTGTTAATGAACCTAACCTGCTAATGAAATGAGTATGTTTAAAAGCACAAAATTACTGATAAGAATCAACTACAAGTTGAGCCTATGTTTCTGACTCCAGTTGTGTTACAGTATTAACCATAGAGTTGGTAAATTAATCATCATATAAAAAAAACTAATAGCAAAAAAAATAAAATAAAAAAAATAGTGTTTTGTGTTTATTCCTGCAATTTATTCCTAATTATTCTTTGTTTGAATGTCATAAAGGCTTATTCACCTGAGGCAGGTGTTGCAGGTTGCCCCTTTTTACAGAACAAAAGAAGAGATAAGAACTAAACGATACCGCATAACAATAGCACTCAAAAATATAGTTGTACACTTTTTCAGCAGAAGGATCAATACAGGCTTCTGAGAGCACATCATGCCAGTGTGCCACACCCATCATTCTCTCCCTTTGGATTACAAGGTTATCAATGAAACTGTCAGTCACAGCAGCACAGTTAATCTTCAGGAGCCAAAGCTGCATTCCAAAACTGTCCACAAACCCAAGGAACTGCCAGTGAAGAAAGTAAAATGACTGTGAGTCTAAATGCCACCAGGTAAAGTGGCAGACCTTGATCCATGGTCATAGGGGTCTCTGGCAGTCTTCCTACCTTCCCCAGAGAAAGCAGATTTTGCTCAAATTCCATCAATAAAAATTGTGGATAACGTCGAAGTCAGGAGTTTTTAGAAAATTAAAAACACAGATAATTTTGTTATATCCTCAGTTATCTCTGTGATGAAAACTATTACAAATTGCATTTAAAAGGGAAATGTAAGATTATGCATCTTATACAATAGGGCCTTTAAAAATGATTTCTACCTATTCTGCACTTTTTAGGTTGTTTTCAAGCAACAGGCTTCACTTGAGAAGCTGGATATTTGTAAAAAAGCCTTCATGATTTATCACTGATGATTAATTTCTGCAGTTTAGTTCTGTATCTATATCTAAAGAACTAAAGAGGCCTGATGAGGACTTAGATGTTACTTGAAGGCTGGGAATTTAGTAACAGCACTAACTAAATTGTAAATTATAGTAAACTGTGAGTAAAAGGTGTTATAGCCATGCTTGAAAAAGCCAGTTTTTCCTTTCTCTTTAGCTGTGACTGTTTTGGTGCTCACAATCTATGACTCTTGACAACATAGGAATACATTCTGCATCTATTTCTTTGACTGTGGAGCTTTTTTTTTTTTAGTGGAAAATCAATGGCTTTTGTCTTATATCACAGGAAGAAATCTCAACAGCATTTATGGTAGCTTAAGCATGTAATTTCTGTTAATGTTAAGGGGAACTTCACATTTAATCTACCCTGCACAGCTCTAAAAAGTTACTTCAGTACATCCTCTCTTTTTTTTCCGGAGGTGCCATTTGTGATATTGCTTGTCACAGGGACTTGATACGCAATTTTCCTTTTTTCGTTACAAGTAACAGCCATTGACATTTCTCTACCTAATTCATGTCACCATTATAAATAGTTACATTTGGAACTATTACGTGAACGTACTATTTATACAAGAGAAGATGGGGAATCAAAGCCAATATTTTCCTGTGAAGGATGCAAAACCAGAAGAACATTTTTCTCCTAAACAGATGGGATCAATCAGTATAGGTTAATGTGTATTTTCAGTAATGCCTGTCCTTATTTTACCCTGTGGAACCCTCTTTTGGCTGACTTAAACAATATGAGCTGTATTTTGAGGACACCTGAAAAGTAGACAGACAGCCTTATAGAAGCCAGATATTCATTGTTTCAGGTTATTAGGCATCCACAGATTTACAACTTTTCCTCACACATTTCTTAATTTTCAAAGCCTGTAGATAAAAATTTCTGCTCTCCATTTGCATAATGACTTTTCACTGCATTTCTACTGGTGGATCACCAATATAGAGATATCTTTAAATATTCCTAAATATTGTGTCTAAATAAATATCTAAATAAAGATGTTTAAATATATAAATAAAGATATTTAAACATATCTTTAAATTGCCATTCCTAACAGATTGTTCTTTCAATCTGATAAAGCAAGAAAATGATTTTCCAGTTGACTGACTTCAGTTTTGAGGAAATGGGCTGCAGTTCCCAAAGAATATGCCCAATAAAAATCACCTGAATTGACACCATGGTATATTGGCAGCCTTCCTTAGAAATGCCAAGCACTATCTGACCTGAGTCAGATTCTCACCCTGAAGAGAACAACTCTAGAAAATAGTATTATGTACTATGGAACACTTCTAAAGCTCTCCTTTTTTACCTGTAAATTCATTCACCCCCATTAAACATTCATTACAATACATGTTAAGTGATTATTCCTTCAGAAAGAAAAAGCGCTGGCTTTTCAGATGCAAGTGTAGCTATTATAAGGGCAAGGAACTGTTTTATATTCAAAAGATATTTGCAGTTACATACCGAGTTTAATCTAATTTAGGTAGCTAAGCATTAGCTGTTACAGTTCCAACTAATTACCTTAGGCTCCTAAATATGTGTGTTGAATCATCCTTGGGAATTACTACTGACCAAAACAAATTTTTAGGTGCCCAAATTAGATTAAAAAAAATCCTGTGCAGTTTGTTTAGACTGTTAAGTGCTGATAGTCACAGGTCAGTTCCCCAGTGTCCCAAAGCACTGGGGCATAGGACAAACCTGGCTCTGATACAATTTAGATAAATTTGCATGCACTGACATGACATGTCTGGGCAGGGTGTTAATGCACTCTGTCTCTCAGGTGGCTTACCAGCCTGCAGATGTATTCCTGCACTTCTAACACATTTACTTTGGGACCAGAACTGGATTGCACTATCCTGGTTTGGGTTGTAGGTAGAGTTAGTTCTACTGAAAAAGCTGTATAATTTGATCCCATCTGGGCAGTGAACTAGGTATAAAGACAGCTTCAATTGAACATACAGATACTTATAAAAATACCCAGCTTTTATGTGAATACACATGAGGGCTTGTGGGAGTCCATCTAAGACTGCATTGCATGTACACATTACAATTTTCTTTTACTGCTTGGATCCAGATCGTTCTTTCAAGTATTTCAGTGAAAGCTTTCTATATTGATGAAAGCATATTCTTGCCCGTGTCAGGAGAGGGTTTGTCAGAAGATTAGGGATTGGGTTCTTGTATATCCATCTTGAAAATAACTTTTGCAGCCAAGCATTTCTAATTGATTTGGCTGTTTGACTATTCCCTGTTTTTGTATACTAAGATTTGCAAGCAATGAAAATAATCCTTTTTATTAATTTTTTTTACTATGCTTCTTATTCTTCAGGACATGAAATATAATGTGTTTGCTTCACTTTTGTTTTAAAACTCTCCCCCCTCCATTCCCCCAAACCAGCAGAAAAGAACCAGAGTACCAGAGTAATGAAAACACAGTTTTGCCCTTGTCCTCAAGATATCATCCAGGCCCCTGGCTGAACCTTCCATCATCTGTGTTGTGGAGATTATCAGAGTGGTCAGTCTGCCTGTGTAGAATATTAGTGGTAGGAAAGATTTTGGGAATACTCTATTTTCTCCACACATCTAGGTCCTGATAGGAAAAAATTCCAAACTGTGGGAAAGTTCTTTTATATAATGAAATATTTTAAGAACTGTTAGACACAACTAGCACCTTTCCCCACTCCCCTGAACTCTTTGTTCTCTTCTTTTTTCCTGAACAAGATTTCTGACTGTGTCTCAATGCCCCTTTAGCCCTCCAAATCTCAAATAACTACTCCTCAAATTGAAAGTTTAGCTCCTCAGTCCTAAAGTCTGTCCCATCTTCATTTCTCCCCTTACATTTTCAGGATCTCCCTCATCTTATCAACTCTTATTTTCTTCTGTTCCCAAAGGTGCTTCTTAGTTTCAGGTCCCTCAAAGAACTGCTGGCCTCTTACTACAATCTTTTAGCCTTGACTTCAGCAGTTAGTGGAAATTGTTCACGTGCAGACTGAGCTTTTCTGTTTTTCCCTGACAGCCAGACGGGAGACCAGAAGCAAATAATGACAGTAATGGCTCAGCTGAATCAGCATTTTCCCTTTCCATAAGAGGCAGTTCCCATCCTTTCTCTCTCCTTCACCATCTCGACTTTGTAGTTTGGTTTCCTCTCTTTGCTGTGCTGCACAGATAATAGGAGCATCATTAACCACATGAGCTACAGTAGCATCATCTGCAGATCTTAGCCGGGGTAAAACTGCAGAAATATTCCTCTTATGCAGACACTAGAACTCAGTTACTTATGCTCCTTATTTGATTGTTGCAATAATCCCTACCCTGCTTTTCACTTTGGCAGACTAAAACTCTCAAAATTATTTCCCAGGTATAGTACAGGGTACTACAGCTAAGTAGTACTTTCAGCTGAGTACACAGCTGAAATGCATCCAGTTGATGGTGAGGGGAGTTAAGAGGCTTTCACAGAATGGACACGACCAAGTTTTGACATCTGGGGACAAAAGAGGAGGGCCTGGTGTTATTTTATTTAGTATTGCAGAAATAGTCACAATTTTTTATCTTCCCTGTTCCAGCGCTCATATAAAATCATTCCAGTGATATCTTTGCAATTACATCTGCAGTGTCAAACTGTTCTGTGGATGTACACCACAATATGGTTCTGCTGCTGTCCAGGGGAGCTCTGCCTGTGCCAAAGCTGTAAGTTACAGGACTCTGTGTAGACCTGTTCAACATTCAGTGTTTTTCTGAAGCCTGGGTTTGTGTGACTCTGTCAGAATCTCTGTTTTCATTAATAAATTAATAGGTTGCCATAAAAACTTGAAAATATGGCTCTTGAGCTCTCTTAGAACACAGTGTCTAGACTATACAAATAAGAGAAAAAAAAAAAGAACATTTCCAATAAGAACAACAAGTGTTTCACTGGTAATTTGGATTTTTTTTTCACGACTTAAAATGTTAGTAAAGATTTGTACCAACAAAATTGACTAGATTTCTGCCATGGTGTTTTAACTTGCCATTCAGGCACAAGTCCAAAGCACTGCTGACTCAACCAAGATATTGGCATGTTTGTACTTCCGGAGTCAAGATTAGATTTTTTCTGTACTTCAGCTGCCCAATGTAGTAATTTGACCAACTCGCTCAATTGTGTTTATACTAAAACAATTTGTTCTGCTAAGAAATCCCATAATACCCACTGTTTCAGGCATTAGAGTTTTAGAATAGAACAATTTTTACATTGGGGTGTGTTTGATATTTATTCTTTTGCACTTTTTCACTTCTGTCAGTTTCAGAAGATGAGCTGACTGTTTTTTCCCATTTATTTATTTATTTATTTATTTATGACAATGACTGGCATTTCTGAGCTGAGGTTTTTGACTGTTTAGAATGATTTCAGGTATAGGAAGTCTGTATGTTGTCACCTTAGTCATTCCTCTTTTGCCCTTCCTTTCATCAATAATCAACAGGTTCTCAGGGGTGCATCTGTGTTCAACCAGGTTTTCCCAACAACAAGCCCATGGGAAGTCAAAGGAATCTTGATTCAGACAGGATCCAGTCTACATCTGCTAGTATAGATGGCTTACAGCATTATCACTCATTCTGTTAGGATAGTGCAGTGTTATACTAGCAGGTCTTGTGTATTTATATTTATAGAAAAAAAAGTTTGCATTGCTTAAATTAATATCATATGTTAATAAGGACCATATAATAAGTAGCAATGACTATAGAAATAAAACAAAAATGCTATAAGGGACTTCATATTTGAATGAAAATTGTTTCTCTTTAAGGAACTCTTAGGAGGAGGACTTTTAGGTTTTTCTCACCTCCCCTGTATATGTAAATTACATCAGATAAATCAGATAATTTTCAGATAAATATGTAGGACAATACCGAATCTTAGCATGCCTTTGAGGGATGTGTGAGGAATAGAGATCTCTATGCTCTCAAGTTTCTAACAGGTGGGAATCCTTATGGCTTGGCTCTTTTTCCACCTATGGAAAACAGAATCTTCAGCTTAGTTATCTCTGAAAATAGTTTTTTATTACAATTTTTGAAACAGACAAGAGAAGACCTAAAATGTTGTCTAAGAGAAGTAGGGGGAAGTGAACTCTGGACCTGCCTCAATCTATCATGGTCTCAGTAATCTTATAAATTGTTGCTATGCAAAAATTAGAAACAGAGTTTACATGACTATTTAGACTTCATTTTTAGATGTCTTGTTTGATGTCTCAACACATTTATCTTACCTCTCTCAATTTCTTTTGCAGAATATCCTGAGATTATATATATGTGTGCTGTATCTGTCAGAGACTGACTCAAGCATCTATACAACCATTTTCAAAGCAATCTCATACTCCTTTTCCACAGACAGCAATGTAAAGAAATTGTGACCGGATTAAGAAATTGAAATTGAAATGTTGAATCTTCTTAGTTTGCACTTATTTCCCTTATGCAATATACTCCAGTTTTCTGGGATATTGCATCTTCTAAATGGGTCTCATGCTACTGACAGAGATCTCTCAGCCAAGCAAAATAGAAGGATGATTTCCCATGCTTTCCTGAGTGGTTCTAGAAAATGTGCATTCTACTCTCTGTTTAGCAGGACCAAAAGGTATTCATGGTGATAACAGTCACAGTGAAATATGGGTCAGATACATCCCAAATGCAGCACCATTGATTCACTGTCTCTCATTTTTTTACAAAGGATATGCCCTTCAGATATGATCAGCTTGGAGAGAGGTCAGAACAACGTGGATGGTAACACAGGCAATAAATACTTTATGATAATTGTACAGTAATTTGTGGGTGCCTAAGAGAAGAATTTAAACCATCATTATCAGATTCTCTCACCAGATGGTTTAGAACACCTACTTTCCCTGAAATGGAAAGAGTTAGGCCCAGGGAAGTATATCAGAACCAACTTAGAATAGCTACTGCTGGCATCTAGCACAGCTGGAAATAACTTATGCTTCCCAGGCAGCAGTACAGAGCTAAGTTGAAACGCACTAACTTTGCTCTTTGCAGCAGAGAAGCTATTTTTCCACGTTAAGAGGTGCTCCATGTTGCCAAGGCCAGATGGCTTCTAGTATGTGACCTGGTTCTTTTGAAGCAAGCTCTCTATTCTCATGAGGGGCATTCCTGGGAGAACTGATCTCTGTCCAAGCAAGAGAATCCAGTGACATATTTGTTAACTACAAACATGTGGATCAGAAGTATTTCCTTCTGTTGCCAAACAGTGCCTCAGTCAGAAGTGCTCAGATCT
Organism: Zosterops lateralis; assembly: GCF_965231275.1. Classification (NCBI taxonomy): domain Eukaryota; kingdom Metazoa; phylum Chordata; class Aves; order Passeriformes; family Zosteropidae; genus Zosterops; species Zosterops lateralis. The sequence goes on along the minus strand of NC_139764.1, from coordinate 101,082,379 downwards.
ATTGGGAAAATATAAAACCCTTTGGCTGTGCAGCAGCTTAACTTGTGCTCTCAGACTCCAGAAAATGTGATTCGTGCTTCCCTGTGTCCATACATAAAAGACTTTTCAGGCCTATGTCTGGTACTTGATATCTAGTCTTCAGGAAAAACTTGGGCACTCAGATTAGACTTCTGGCATTCCACCTAGCATGGAATTTATCATGGAATATAAACCTTAATAGAAGCATTTCCAAATCTTGCTCTGTTCACATGAAAGCCAGTCATATAGTCAATATCTTTGTTTTCTTAAAGACAGCATGTCAAACTGCTTGAAAATAACCTCCTTGTTATTTCAACCTCCCATCTTTCCCTCCCGATTCCTGAAATAACTCAACAGTGGATGAAAGTTCTTGAAAGTAGTATAATTTCACACTAAATGAATCCCTATTTTCTGAAAATGTTGTATGATAATTTTTGAATAACTTGTTACTTTGAAATACTTTGTATACATTTGTGTGAGTTTGATCCCTTGTACTTCTAAAAGGCTGTCAAGGACACCTGACAGTGATCTAATGGAGGGTTAGAAAGGGGAGAAAGAATTGTTAGCAGTACAATATCCTTCGCTGTCTGTCTGGGCTGAACACTCTGTAAGAGATAAGATTGAAGAAGAGCCCTACAAGAAGCTCTTTTTCCAGTGTGTGATTTTACTCTTTGAAGGTAGGACAATCAGCAACTGCCACTTCCTTGTAATCCTGAAACACTGAGAAAAGCTACTAAAACTGTACATTTCTTCTAAAAGGACAAAACTTCAGCTTTTAAAATTACTGGGGGAATTAGTCCCATATAACTGTTTATGATTATGTCCAATACTTTTAGCTTCAAGCTGTAACCATGAAGCAATTAACAGAGTTTTCCTTGCCAAGAGCTTTCTAGAAAAAAAGAGCAGTTCTAAAACTGGGGAAGAGAAAGGGGGGAAAAGGGAAGTTTCTGTTTCTTTTAGGAAACAGCAAAAGAGGTAGAATTGTTTCCTGTCCTCCTTTACAGTCCCTACTAGCCTGATTTTTTCCTCTGACAGGTATACCAGAAGTCAATCAAATGATCTTTCTGTGATGATTATGCAACTTCTTAGGAAACAAAAGAGATTTTTATTTTCTTGTGAATATGCTATCATATCTGATAGGCAAAATAGCTCTGAATAATTTCTCCACATTTGCTTTTAATATTAATTTTTTATTAATTTTAAATTATTTTCAAAATGAATTAAATTAATTATTTTTAAAAAAATTATGTGTTCATACATTTATTACAATTCTTGCTAAGTTTTTTTTGTTTGTTTGTTTGATTATAAGGAAGTTATTTTACTTAGGCTTTTGTTAGCAACACAGGATTCTCGTCTTCTTGCGATTTTTGTCAATAAGTTCAGAAGCCAGCAATGAAAGGAATGATTGCTCGGCTGATTGTTGCGCTGCAGCTCACGTACACTGAAGTGTGAATAATTTAAACTGTGCTGGCTTTTCAGTATTGGATTTGTATGTGGTGTGAGGAGAGCACGGGGGGAGGTGTCAGATAAATCACACAGCAGAAAAGAAGAAGAAGAAGAAGAAAAAAAAAGAAATCTCCCAAAAGGTTGGATCAAAGGTGAGGAGAAAAGGGTTCTATTGTGCGTACAGCACAAAGAGAGACAGGAGGGTAAATCCCTTCCTTCTTGTCAAGGAACTGTTTTGGATACTCAGTAACTTTAAAACAAATTGCATCAGCCTACAGCGCTGTTCAGATCTTCTGGGACAAAAATGCTTTCTGAATTCAGTGGGAGTGAAACAATTTTGAAGGGTGCCTTTCAAAGTCATTACTTTCTTTTCTTCTGAAATCATTGCTTTATATAGTAACTGTTTAATAGAACATGGGAACAGGAAAAAAACCAAACAGCAGAGCATTAGGAAAATAACACGCTCCAGGTTAAAGGTCAGTAATCTGTCTGTTGTTATGATTAAAGATTGGGAAGAAAAAATAACTTTGTTATGTGCCCATTCGTAACCTTCTCCATTTCAAAATAAGCTGCAAAATCTTCCACTTACAGAAGAATCAGGTGCAGTAAAACGATTTCTGTGTAAGCGTTTTACTGAGATTTCTATTCGCAGTCCAGGGAACCATAAATAATGTTGTTCTGTGGAGCCAGCCAGCCATCCTCTGCCCCCGTGGGGGGCAGCTTGCCTGTGTGAAATGGGACTGAAACCAATGTGCACATTTTACTACCAGCCTAAGGGGTCACAGTGTCCCACAGAGTCATTCTGAAGGTTTCTCCATG